>NC_089532.1:25131283-25431283 GCF_963924715.1 Thunnus thynnus | reverse complement strand
TATTGAATCAAGGCCAAACTGCTTACTTAATGCAGGGGAACTGAGAGCTGTATTCCAGAGAAAAAACACCTGCGGGATGTGCTTTGGTTAACCCATGAAAGGTTTAAATCAAGTGTCTATGATCACACCCAAGGGAAAATGTGGAGGGAGCCCCCCCCCTTCGCTCGTTCCCCTCTTTGACAAAAATCTGTCTTTATCTTGTCAAAAGCCATCGAAAACAAGCCCATCCAGTACGCCTCTACAACACCAAGACGAGACAAAACGGGAAAACCTACAAGCTCCAGAGCGAAGATTCATTTGATCAGCTTAGCTACGCTCTCCTGGCTTCTCATGTACGAGGAGTAATTAGCAATTAACAATCAGGGTTTAGCTAGATCCAGTTATTATCTGTAAGCAAGAGGGGGGGAGAAAAATATCTGCTGCTTTGACTTTAGAGTGCATTAGAATTCCTGTGCTACTTCAGTTTGATAAAAAAGAAGAGTGAGGGACCCAAGCAGTAATTCTCTCATTTTCACGACATCTCTGGGCCATTTTTTTTTTTTCAAATTCCCAGATCAAACAGGCTGTAACAAAAGGCCCCAAATCCCCCCTCCGCTCTCCTCCTCCTGCTCTCTCTTTCCAAAATTAGTTAAGCCTCTCAGCTCCATCATCCTCAACATGGCTCGCATCAACAACCCTACGCTGCATCGCAAATGCTGCATAGCCTCTGAAATCCACCCCTCCTCTCTCTCTCTCTCACACACACACACACACACACACACTCCTCTTCAACCCCCTTCCCTCCAAACACGCTAAGGACGAGGGGGAAGAAAAAGAAAACTCCCCATATGTCAGTCTGAATTTGTACTTGTAGACAAAACACAAAGTACCCCACAGTCACTAGAGTTTGTGATTTCACCCCCCCCCCCCCTCCTCCTTCCTCTTCACTTGGCTAACTGTTTATCTTTAGTCTTTTCCGGGGAAATATAAGTCAAAAGGCTGCAGTACACAAAATAATAAAAAAAGAATCAGGCGAGGCTGACAGATTGGGCGATTTGGACACGGTGACAAGAGAGACAAGTAAACAATCTCGGATAAGGCGGCTGTCTGCCTTTACCGCTCTCTGACATATTCAGGCCTTTTGGATGCTCCTTGTTTCCTTCTGATTACCTCCTTGCTACTGCCCCAGCTGTTTACCATCTCAGGGCACAAGGTGATGACTCAGGATTTTCAATCATTCTCCCACACTTTCCCTCCTTCTCTGTTATCATCTTTCTTTATACACTCCCTGCATCTGTGCCGTACTCCCGTGACTCTGTCCGCCTTTGACAACTTACTTTTACACTCCTCAAAAGTTTCCGGCAAGTAGCCCGACTTCTAAGGTGAAGTGGGGTGAGTGATGCTAAGAGCTAACTCCGGGTTATTGCCCAGGAAGGTGCTCGTTGCTGAGCTTTAAGTGATCCTGTTTCACACACTTGTCAGTTCTCCAGGCTGGCAGGTCCTTACTGCCTCCGAGCTAGCTGCTTATAGGGTTGTCACCAGAGCAGTTAATGTTAATCTAATGCTAATATTCATGTTTGCCGGTTCCCTTGAGCTAAGGACACCTGCTTCTGCAGCAGACGGTCCTCTGTTAGCAACCGCAAGGCCATGCCCTCCATCGGATGCTCATTACTCTGGTGCGTTAGCTTCGGTTAGGTTAGCTGTCCCGCCACCAGAAAGGCTAGGAAGCAGATGAAATTCTCACCTCAAGCCATGCAACAGAGTAAAGAAAATGTTTAAAACAAAGCAGAGCAACCACAAAATCGCACATTCAACCTCCAAGGGAAAAATGATCTGAATCATATTCAATCGTTCCTCAAATCGAGTCCCGGTCCAGCAAAGCGTGAACTCTGACGGACCACAAAAAAACCCCACTCTCATCAATTTAATCATCCCCCGTCCAGAGATTCCAAGCTAATTATTCCAGCCTTTAATTATTCCATCCGACTGCCGTTGAGATCTCTTAAAGACGGCTGGATTAGTGGATTTGGAGTATTAGCTTGGAGGGTTGGCAGACCTCTGCACTGTGATTCAGGGGGCTGAGAAACACATCTTCAAAAGGTACCTTGAGCAGCACCTTCACAGGATCATTACACAGGATAAATCCATGTTAAGTTGCTTAAAAGCGTGTAAAGGTGAGCCATGTTTGGGCACAGACACTTTTGAGGGAGGAGGAAAACTAAATGTGACTTAAGCATTGCAAGAGCGACACAGTTATAGCCACTTCGGAAGGAATTGTTTACAAGTTACTTAAAGGGCTTATGCCAACTTGGGTAAGCATCAAGGACTGAGTTTAACTTCAGGAGTGAAAGTGTTTTTTCAGATTCACAGTCAAAGTTGGGGTACTTTTCTCAATGCAATGTCATAGTCTGTATTCAAGGGAATGATTTTCAAGCTAAAGATTCAATCACTCTTGTTATTTCAGCTAATGTAAATCCTTCATTCAGTTCTGGCAAGTTGAGTTTCACCCACAGGGCTAAATCCACGCTGAGATTTGTCACTATTGAAAATCAATTGGTACCTTTTGGGTGCAAACTCATGATGTCTACAGTTGACTGTCAAGTTAAACTATTCTTTGCCCATGCTTGTTAAAGATGCTACCCATCATCCAGCTACCCCTCCTTTGAACTGGAACACCCCCCAGCTCTCCAAAATGAGAGCAGCTCGTCCTTTGGCTGACAACAGAGATGTTTTGAAAGCAGGTCGGGAAAGGTTAGAGCAAGAAACATGGAGCGGGGCATTAAAAAAGACAAAAAGAATCTTGCTTTTTAATTATTTTATTAAGAGCCTTGATGCTATTAAATGCCCCAGATACATTCACCCTATAGTTCTCAATTAGACTTGACAGTTGCTGCATTACCAACAATAAATATAGCAAAGGGCTGTGCCTAAGGCCAGGAAGGACCCCTAACCATGACCCTCATATTTAATGATGAAAACAAGGAAGCGCACACTCTGCCTCACTCAAGCACATGCATGTGCACATTCATGCATGGGAATATGTGCATGCACGTACACACACACACACACACACACACACACACACACACACTCATCCTCTGTGCTGTGGCTTCTTATTACACAAGTGCAGTTGGGGCTTGTAAGAACACTCCTTTACTAATTCTCAGCATCTTTGTGGTTTATAAAGGCATTAAGGTGTACACATGAAAGTACACATTTGGAGAGAAGTCATTTCAAGATTTATTATGGGAGTAAGAAGGCACACAAATAGTGTGTTATTGAAAAATAATTTCCCCTAAAATGTATTATTCACTCAGCAGTATTTTTGGCTCTATTTGAAAAATATTTTCTTGTTCTGTGTTTGCCAAACTGGTCACATGACTCTTGGGATGCAGTGTAAGTGAGAAGGTCCAGCACTTTGTTTAAACTTAATTATCTTAACATCTACTGGATGGATTGCCACAAAACTAGATAAAGGAAGTTGAGGGTTCTCAGATGACTTGAATGATCCTCTGGTCTTCTAGAGAATATTCTTTTAATCATTAGATGTCTTTTTTTTTTATCACCAGACATTTCTGTATCTTTTGTCTTTGAGTAAAATATCTTGATAAGTGTTGGATGACCATGAAATTTGGTGCAGACATTCATGTTCTTTGTGTTTAGTGCTAAATAATTATCAAATGTTGGCATGCTCACATGCTAAACTAAGTTAGCGAACATTGTGAACAACAGCTGCATGCATCTGCATGGTTATAATGTCATTGTGAGCATGTTAGCATATTGGTTTTAGCATGTAGCTCAAAGCAACAGCAACAAGCTGCAATCCAAGTGTGTGGCTGCCACTCTTGTGAAAATGCATGATATTTGCCACAGCCATTGGAGTTTATGATGATTCAACATTTTTAAGTTGTCCCTGCGGTTCTCTTAGTGACCGCAGTGATTACCGCACAGAGGGAAATGATACAGGAGTTAATTTTTACTGGTATTTGAGTTACCTGAATTAGATACCTCCTCACCAGCAGTGAACAAACATATCAGTAAAGAGAAACTTGGAACATTAGCTTCAAAGTTTTATTATCCAGTCTGGGTCAACTAACAATGTTTATGACTTACTAAAGGCTATGAGTCATATTATATTCCTAACCATTTTCTCGATTTTAAATGACTCCCTCTATTTTGCTGCATGATGAGATTAAAGATGATGAATAACAGCTGCAGTATGGTACAGGTGGTAGGTAGGATTGGAGGTAGTCGGGAGCTGCAGATGTGATGTGTCCTGTAACTGCCTGTTTGAAATTGGCATCAGTGGCGCCGGGAAGCAGATGCAGCGGCAACCATTCGCTGTTCCTATTGCTTGTTTATCAAATGCAAACAAAACATTCTTAAAACTTTTCAAAGGATGACAGGGAATAAAACACTCCTGAAATAACCAACACTATTTTTCCCATGACAAACAGAAATCACACTTTTTGTGATCTCACCTCAAACCACAAGTGTCCACTGACAAGGATGTTTCCAGGGTATAAAACCACTTACATTTTTCCTATGATTATTTCCTGACTTAACTGCCTAACAACAGTGCAGACAAAGGAGAAAAACATGACACAGTGTCAGGGGAAACACACTTCTTTACTGGATAGAAATGTTGACAAAAGAACACATTCCTCAGTAACTTACAGTACTGTCGACATGTCAGTTAAAGACTTCGCATGGCTTTTAATGGTCAGAATGAACACACATAGTATTGTGATCACTAAAAGACAAGCTGGAGATCATTTCAACATGAACAGTGGAACCAAACTTGACAATCATATGTGTGACAAAGATAAACAGTCAACACAGGTGCTCGCAGCTCTTTGAGATTTACATGTAGTTAATGGTTTACATATTGTTTGCATATCAACAAATAACTGTTCACAGCACGCCATCTCTGATTGGAGTGTTGTGAGCCCAACCCTTTGTGGTTTGACTGCTTGAATCCAGGTGTCATTGGCACAGAACAATAAAACAATACTAGTTATCGTCAGGTAAGAGAGACAGATTGTACGCACATCTAGTTCCTGTCAGATTTTCTATTTCTATAATGTTTGTGTGTCTGCTATTTTCACATAATCCTTTAGAAGTAGAGGAACTTTATTGTGACATTAGTTATTTATGTCTACAACACAAATTCTGAGCTCATTTCAGAGATTTTGTGGGAGTTTTAGCTTTTGTAAGGTTTTAGCTGTAGCATGCTGCGGTGCCTGGACAATTTATTCTAAACTTCTGCAGCAGAGTGTCTTCTCACTACAACTATAATGAAAAGTGAAGGTACTGAATAAGAGCCAACCATCTCAAGGTCAAACAGTGTGGAATTCGCAGAGTCTGTGTGCAGCAAGCACACAGTCATTCTCACTGTACTGGTACCGTGCAGTACATTTCACAAATGTAAGTCTGCATACTCATAAACAGGTACACAATAGCATGAGCAAACACACACACACACACATACGCTCGCATACATACTCCCACAGGCAACTCTCCAGGCATGTATTTAAGCTAGAGGGTACTAGAGTTTCCCATTGGCGAAGGCTCCCTCTTGGAACTGAGGGATGAAGCTCTTGAAGTACGCCCTAAGTGACAGAGAGAGAGAGAGAGGGAGAGAGAGAGAAGGGGAAATGAGAGAGTACAGCAAATAAAACATCAAAATGTGACAATAATTGGGACTGAACTGCTTCAAAGCATCTGACAATTTCACTGGGTCAGTCCCAGCCCCAGCATGTATCAAAGTACAGATGAAAGGCAGTTTCTGTTTAGTTGTTACAACTACAGATGTCCATGTGTAAGCGCTCTTGAGGGAAAACCAGAGACATAACTTCACTACAAGCACAAAAATCAAAGAGGGTAAAACCACCCCCCAAGAAACAGGAGTCCACAAGGTGCGATGAGGTTTGTGTGTGTATGTGTGATTGTGTCAAGTTAGACTTCAAGCACATAGATTTATATTTATCTTTTTCTTTCTTGCCAAAGTTAAATGAGAAAATCGATACCACTCTCACATCTGTCTGTTTAATATGCAAATGGAGGCAGCAGCTTGTTAGCTTAGCTTAGCACGAAGACTGGAAACAGGGGGAAACAGCTAGCGTGGCTGTGTCCAAAGGTAGCAAAATCCAGCTACTAGCACTTCTAAAGTTCACTAAAGACATTACATTTGATTTGTTTTTAATAAATACGGAATCTCTTTACCTCTGTTGAAATAGAATTATGTGTTTATTACTGCAGATGAATGGTTAGTTTGCTAGTTTGGTTAGCTGGCTGGTTGTACAGACTCATTAAACAAGCATTTGAAATGATTTATGTATAATTGAAGTTTATTTGGAAATCATTAGGATGTTAGCGCTGCTTGCATTGATATACATTGTTTTGCCGAGGTAGCACTCTCTGAATCTCTTGAGTGCAAATGACTCATAGTCAGAGGCGCCACAATTATGAGAATAAAACCTATTTTTAAAATTACCAGAATTTTGTTTCAAACCACCTTTGCTGAGTCAAAACTTTCAAATCTAAGAGCATACAGATAAGATTTTGAGCAGATTTACAGATATTTTGGTGAGGAAGACTGATACAGATAAGTAAATGAGTAAAAAAACAAGTAGACAATCAGATAACTTATGAATGAAACACATAATGCTTTTTGTTTCTATAGTCGTTTAGATCTTTCAAATATTTACAGCAGTAATTAACCTTTGCCATTCAAAGAGCAAACACTGATCAAGACAGACCACGCCTACAGATTTACTCTAATGAGGTCATGCCAGTTTATGTGTATTGAGGGTGGAATAAAATCTGTGAAGATCAACAAACAACCAATGTGCTGCACGTTCCACATAACACAGGCCTATTCTATCATGTCTAATGCATATAATACAGATTTATTCTCATATATCTGACAAGTTTATTTACTAAATGCTCTAAATGGGTTTTAAGTCTAGACAGAACATATGCTATAATTTCCAAAAAATGCATGTCAGGTTCTACTTACTTTGCCCTCTTGGCCATCTCATTGCCGTCCCAGCGTGGGCTGTAAGGATACGATTTCTGCACCTGAGAATAGAGCTGACCGCTGTTGGTGAAGTGATAAACAGACTGGAAGGTGAGGGTGGGTTGGTCCCTGGGGAAGTACAGCGGGAGATCCACTACGAGGAGCAGAGGGACACAACGAGAGACATGTAGAGAGGAATGAGGATCGTAAGGTAACCGCATCGGATGTGATGCAGGCAGATCAAAATCTGAGCCCGCTATGGAGAGTATTTGACTTTCCTACCGTGCACCAGGAAGCAAAAGTCTTTCCACATGAGTAGAAGTGTGAGTTTTGTGAATCCCTCGGCGTCATACTCCACCACTCCCCTGCAATACACACATTGATATTATATTCATGTGTCTGCAAGGCCTCGCTAAGTCTTATTCTGCAGTACTTTCTTGTAAAGAGGGCAGACACATTGGTGAAGACAGGATGTGGTCCTCTCCAGTAACTCACGTTCCAAAGTGGCTGAGGAATGCAGCGATGTACTCCCTCCTCTTGTGATAGCCTTGGATGACATACTGCACCTACACAGAGCAAAGCAGAGGGATTAACAGACAGTGAAAAAGGGAAAAAGCAAAATAGTGTTTGAACACTGGCAGTGGCTCTATGAGAGTGCTAATACTTTATCTGTCAAAATCATTTGTCATGAAACTATGACAAAAATCTGAAGAGTGACTAATGAGGAGAAGGCATTGGGGAAAAAACAACTAATAAAGGTCTATTTTTTTGATATTTGTGCCTTTTAGATTAACATAAAGACGTAATAGAGAGACCAATATGTGTTCCCAGTTTCCTTTTCTGAAACTGTACATGAACAGTGTAACCTGCAGTAAAGTAGATATGCACTGAGCTCATACTTTTTCTTGTATGACTTTCTTTTCATTATAAAATCGTAACAGCACAAAACACTTCATTGTTCCAGTTATGTTATAGAATAAAGGTCTAGAAATTGTGTGCGTTGTTCATTAAAAGTGTCCCACTTATGTAATACTGGTGTATGAACAAGAAAGAATGACAGAATGATAGTGTATATGTAGTTACAGTATGGCCTCATGTTACTTTACTATATGATAAAAGAATGATCTGAATCACTTCCACTCAGATTTCAAAGTGAAAAAGAAATTAGGGGATTTTTTGATCATTACAAACAGATATATTTTAAGTAACTGAATAGGTTTTGGGAGGGAGAAAATGGCATTTTGGTGCATTACTAAAGGACAGAAATTGGTTTAATGATGTGATGTCCATATGGGTTACTCCCTTCAAGAGAAACTAGCTGACGCTTGCCAAGAGAATTACTGGATTTGTTGCTTTTTTTAATGAAATTTGATTGCAAAAGGGATGTTGGGATGGGACATTACACATGCACAGACACTACGTTGCCAATGCTCTACCTCAGTGGGTGAGTAAGATACTGGTTCTGAACAGCAGTGCATTCTTGGTCCCCTTATCTTTTATTTTCAAGTTTATCTTAATGGCATTTTGCTTGGTGACAGTAGAGAGTGACAGAAAACATGGTGAGAGAGGGGGTGAGAGGTGATAAAGACTGTTAAGCCATGGTTATGGGTCTTAGACCACTGGACCGCCAGGAGGCTCCTTGCAGCAAATAACATTTACACACATCCCCTATAATGATTAAGAATATTGTGTTTATTATTTTCCATCACATCAACTTCACTTCCTTTTCATCCCCCTCAGCACCTGTCCCGTCCGCATGGTTTAAGGGTCTTTCTTGCCCTGGATTAGGCCTCTTAGGCAGTGCTTACTCCCACTCTGTGTGCAGCCTGAGAGAAAAAGCTGGCGGTGCTTTCAGAGCGAACCTACCCAGAATGTAAACAATGCTGTGGCCGGGAGAAAGATTAACAGAGGTGAACGTTGTAATGGTTGCTTTCGGTTTAAAACCAGACGGCTCAGAGTACAAAAGTCGTATTACATTCAATCTTTGTACAGGCGAATTTAAATGTCACACGAGTACAAAGTCTTTAGCTTACCACTTGACAGCCAAATAAGCTGGTGTTAAAAGCTCTACCATAGAATCTGTCAAATGTTACTAGAAAAGAGTCTGCTGCAGGTACTGTGTTAATTTTAATACAATTTCTCCATTTTGGTTTTGTTACAGAGCCTATGTGTTCAGTTTTTCTCACCTAAAATGTGGTTTAACCGTTTCAGTCATCTCATGAGCAACATGAAACCGTGTGCATCATGTCAGGAAGGAGCACATTGTTGAGCTTGTTTTAAGGTAGACTGTCTGACAACCTTGAACAGACAACAAAGAGTGTGAAACCTTCAAGAAATTGCTGCTAATCATTGATCAAACAACACACAGAAAGGACCCAGTCAGTCAGTGGAATTAAACCCAGGGTGATCCACCTGTTTTTCCTACATATCAAAACCACTGATAACTGAATTAGTTGGAACTTAAGACTTGTGTTGATATATTAAAATAAAGCACAGCTTCTACTCTTGTGAGCACATGACCAGAGTGTCTTTGTTGCGTGTTGACGGGTGTGATTAGCGATTATCTTTAAGCTCAAAGAGGAGAAGCTCTGGGCTCATTCGACTGTTGAGCGTCCTGGGCAGGTGAGAAGGCCTGCAGTCAGCCAGCCAGGCATGAAGGTGACCGGCTCCATTCACCTACTGTAGCGAGACCAATCCTCAGCAGGATACTGATGTATCGTTGCATGGGGCCACGCTCAAGATTATTGAATAAAATGAAGAAAAATCTGTAGCAGAATTCCTAAAATTAGATATTCACACTGGGGACATGAGCAGTTTGCATCAGTGTGAAATGCATTTCACCACACCTGAGGGGATGTGTTAGTTATCCATGAATTTGCCTTGCATTGAATTCAGAATCAGAATTAGTTGAGGGAAGGTTTTCGGCAGGCAGGCCTACATGAACGAAACAAAAACCGTCTCTGCTAACGTCATGCCAAATGAAGACAGTTTTCACAACTATGAAAGTGACTTTTGAGGTGCTATGTCTTACAGCAAAAGTCACATATTTAATGAGTGAGGAGACTGTTTCAGACATTCAGCACATATGGTGGTTCCAAAAGTGGTTGCCGTGGCATCCAGGCACTCCTTATGTAAAGGCCAAATGGGGTGAAGATTTATTTCCAATTTTCTGTAAAGCACTGTACATTTTAAATACTGTTTTACCACATAAAAAGGCAACTTTACAATAGCAACATATCAAAATGGAAGAAATAAAAGGTAAAAATCACTATGAAGGTGTGCCATGGCTTAAAATTCACTCATGTCGCAGCATGTTGCAATGTCGGCCAATAAAAGATTATCTTTGAAGAGCAGAGGAAACAGCTATCAGACACAATCAGGTGGCAAAGTGTGAAGAGGAAACTCAGCACGTAGAAAGTAGAAACGTGCCAACGCTGCTGCTGGTCGAACAGCAGGTTTAAGTAAGTTTGTGGACTGATTAACACCAACTATAGGTTCATTTATGATGCACTAATTTAAGTTAAACTTGTGCCAACATGCTGGGGGAAACCCTGTGAAATATTACAAGACAATCCACTTTATTTATTAAAGTTGAGGCAAATATATCTCTAAACTAGAAGAAAAAAATCTAAAATACTGTCCAGCAGTCATAAACTTGCAAAGTTTGGAAAGGAGAGCAGTTCTAGATTTAAATATCTGCTGTTAAACAAGTCGCTCTGCTCTGCAGTGCAAGAGAAGTATTGCAATACTTTTGCTACTGTATGGACAATGCATAATAAAATGTTTATGGGTTTCTCCTGAATGTTCAATTAACCTACTTCCAAGAGTTGTGTCTGTGTATCATCTACAAAACACATGTAGTAAAAGTGTGAGGTTCAGTTGAGGACAGGATATATCATGAGTAAAGCCGGAGACAGTATTTCCTTACCCACTGCTACTGCATGGCTGTGATTACTCATCGACCATGTATGAATGACGGCGTTTTGTAGAGGAAAGTAGTAATCTCTGATACACACAGTCGTGTGTGACGGGTCTCATCTCTGCAAGAGCTCTTAAACACAGACACGCATTGTGACTCAGCCTCCTGTTCAATTATGTTTACATGGGACAGTGGAGGCAGCAATTTAGCTTTCTCAAAAGCTGCAAGGCCGCATACACTATAAGCTGTTTGTTTAGTTACACTGCATGTGTGTCCGCGTGTGCGTCTGTTTCAAGGGAACTGTGGCTCACTGAACTTTCACACCCATACTGAGAAAGGATTTCCCACCCCCACCGTCACTCTGCCAAGTCAGCCGAGTCATTCTATTGGCTGCCTGGAGCTCTGAGTGATGCAAGACAGGTGATCTTGCTCTGCAGGTATTCAAACTTGCCCGCACCCATCACTCCCTCGCCCTCGCATCCATTTATTGTGTTTGTGCATGTGTCTGTGGGGAGTGTGATGCAATAACGCCGGAAGTGCTTCCTGCTGTGTGATTAAGAAATCTCTTCTCGCTCTCTGTCACATACACATTCACACCACCCCCAGTTTTCATATCATAAGAAAATGACTGATCTGATATCTGACTACAAATTCATTTGAAAAATCAATGCCTTTTGGTCATGATATGAAAAGATATACACATAGTATGTGTCAAAATCCCAATACTAAAAGTAAAAAATTGCACTGGAAAAAAAGAATAATCAGAGAGAAAGTAGGAACCCTGAATATATTCTCTGACATTGCTGTCTGCTTGATGCCATTTATGAATAATTAAAATGCAGTCTTCATTATGCCATGTCACTACATGTTGATGAAAGGCACAAGTGCACACAGTATACTTCTAATTGGATCTCAGCCACAGTGGAAAAGTCACATGAAATTGTGATTTGTTTAGTATCTTCATATTTGTGAGAAAAATCTCATTTTCTTTTCTCAGCCTCAACTCTTGCACAATCTGCTCTCACCCGTCATCGCTCTTTTCTTTATTTACAGAGAAAGAGTGACTGTATAACAATCACAGTGGCAGAAACAATCTGTTGTCTACTGTTGTTGGCTCCTATGAAAGCATGCATTTTCACTGACAGTGAAAGCAGGGATGTTTTTGATCATGGCTTATAGTATGTAAACGCCTTGTTATACAGTCTGAAAACACTAGTTTAGACCTGATTATGATGCAGGCATTGGGAAAAGTTGTGAAAGTTCAGTGTGGTAATTAAATCCACACTAGATTTTGGAAGGAATTAAAACATACTTTAGCTGCACTGGCCTATATAGGTTTGAAAGATATAATTCTGGTCTGCTGTAGTTGTGACCACACCCAGCTTTGATGTAGCATGGTACCAGTGTGAGCAGGATTATTAGACAGGGTGTAGTTACTCTTTAAACCAAGCCAGAATTTCTTATGATTATAAATGAACAAACCTGACATCCATGACTTTTTGCATTGTAATTTAATGAAATACTGTAGGTCATTTACAAAAAATCTGAATGGTAAAAGTGGAATTTCAGCTACAGAACATATGCAGAGAGTTCCCATCCAAGCTAGCAAGAGATCAGCGGCCGGTCAGTCTGTTGTTAGCATGCAGCTCAGAATGCAAATGTGAGGATTTAATGGAGATGAATTAAAGTGAAATCAATTAAAGGGAGCTTTAGAAGCTTGTGGAAGTTTCTTTTAATTTATTGTTGGAGTTGTGTTGTTTTGATAATGTTTGTCGACTAAATTTAGTTGAAAAGCGTAATTGTTTTAAGCCTTTTTAAGACGTACATCTCTATGGTAATCTGATAGCTATTTAATGTGTTGGTTTCATGTCTGAATAAGCGCAGAATCACTTTTACATACAGCACCAGTCAAAAGTTTGGACACACTTTCTCATTCAAGTGAATGGAGAGGTGTGTCCAGACCTTTGACTGGTGCTGTAGAATATAAACTTCTGTGACACAATCTGAATTGAAATAATCAGATTAAGATAAACACTACAGCAGCGCAAGATGCACAGAGAGAAATTATTGTTTGCATGATTAAGATCACTGTAATACATTTCTAATGTAAGTATCCCCTATGCTCAAAGAAAATCAATTTTGTAAACTAACCCTAAACACCGTGAATGAACCAATTTTACGTTGTTAGGGGGATTCTTCTCATGTCAGATAAGTCAATAAATCATTACTCCCCTCACAGTCCAAAAGGATAAAAAAGCCTTGTACAAACACAGAAATAATAAGACCAGCTGTCTCTCTCTTTATATTTACTTTAACTTTCATTCATGCCAGCTTCAAAAATGAATATCCAATAAAAAGATACGGCGAGTGAGCATATAGGAATTAACCGAGGATCCAATGGGTCTTATTAAGTTGCTTTACAGCGTATCTTAATATCATTAAATGCTTGTGCACTGTTGGACATAATAAACTAGGCATCCAAATTCACTACCTAATAAAGGATGAAATTGATGAGAAAATTTAACTGGAAGAGAAGGGGCAAAAATCCTTCGGGCTAACGATGGCCATTAATTAAGTCTTCAATGGAAAATAGGTTATAAATAATCCATCAGTGATGAATCATTAAACTTTCCAACTAACCACTGTTTACCAGCAATGATACTGTATTCCTCTTGTGCAACAGGTGTCTGAATGACAAAAAGCCAGCGCTGCAACCTTTGATTTCACAATAGCAGATTCCAAAGGCTCTTTTGGACATATTTTTTGGCAAAAGTGGTGAAAAAGTAAAATCCTTTTTACATTTCAATGTTATCGTGTGTTAACGAGTGAGATGCCGCCACAGTAATTGTGGCTCATTTACCAAGCAATCACAGTGGCAGAAAGAAATCTACTCTTATCTACTCTGTTGCCTGTGAGAGAAAAACATTTTCTTCCTCAAATATAAACAGACTGTGGTTATACAGAAATGCGACCAGACGATCACGATTGTTTTTGTTGACAGTGCTTTTCCTCCTACTGTCTACTTTGCATAGTATGTGTGAAAAATGCAACGAGGATGCCAGCAACGAGAACACATATATAAAAGCTATAAATCTAAATGTTGTGACTGGATGGATCGTTACCTTGAGAACATATCTAGATACAGACTGCAATTTAATAGCAGGTGTAAATGGGTTCTTTGTAAAAAAAAACACTGGTGCTGTCGTAAGAGGAAAGCAATGACCTAGATCACACACAATAAAGAGGAAAAAAAAGAGTACGAGTAGTTGAAGCAGAGACTTGACACGTACTGCTTTGATTATTAATTACTCTCAGCATTTCTCTCATAGACCAATTTCTTAACAGACTGTTATTATCACGTCATATACAGGAAACCAGCGAGGATCAATAACTGACATTAAAAGCAACTAATTACTTCTCTTCATGTGAGTTGACACGCAGAGGTGAGGACTGAAAAACCCTCAGGACCCATCAGCTTTTGAAGCTGATTTTCATTAGTCATTTTTTTAAGCCATGCCATTAGACAGCACAATCATAGTCACAGTCACAGATGAGGTATGTGACAGTATTGGCTGTGTCGATACAATCACAGCATCTGGAATAAGTGGGAGGAAATTAATGATGGTGTTAAAAGAACAAAATGACTGCACAGCCTGTCCTCGTAAAGATTACAAGGATCTTTTTGTCTCGGATGATTGAAAGATGTCTGATTTTTCTGTACCATTCTTTGGCCTCAATCTCACAAACAATGTTAGATATATACAGAAGCCTTTGTGTCTTTGCTCTGTCTTCCTTTCATTTGCTATCTCTGCTTACTCTTTCTCTACAGCAATGAGCCTGAACTGTGTTTGCTATTGAATAACTCCAAAACACATTGTTAAATGCTAGTCACTCCTGCCAGAGTGTCCATTTTTCTTTCAGTGCCTTTATGCTCAACAGTCTGAGGGCCACAACAAATGGCAAATAATGTTTGAAGTCTGAGAAAGAGGTACAAAAATTACTGTCTTAGGATGATGTTGGCTCAGTTCACACACAATCTCAACAATTAGCCATAAACATGAGGATGCCAACGCTCTCAACATCAGGGGTGTAAAAGGCAGTTTTGATGGTGATGGTAGTAATGGTTATGGGTCACTGAACGCCTTCTAATATCACAGTCTAGAAGTTATGTAGGTACTGCTGCAGCGCAATCTAAACTGCTTCAGCTGATTAGCTAACTTGCTATCTAGCTAGCTTACTTAACATTTGTACACTCTTCTCTCTGGAAGCTACTTTAATAGCACATTCATCATTAGGGTTCAAAAAATCCAGGTTGAACAAATAACTAATACATAATAACATACAGAAACAGCATTGACGTACACTTCATTTGCTCTGCCTCACTATTGTGACAAGCTAAATGACTAACCTGGTCACAGACCTGTGAATCACCACCCACATCTACAGATTTGTTCAGTGACAGAAGGTAAAACAAATGGCAATTCAGGTGATTTGGTGACTTCAGATTTGTTGTCATGATAATGTTTCTGTTAGGTTGTTGCATTCTTTAAAAGGCAGCAAACAGCTTACCTTTATTTACCATTTTTACACCTACAATTTTAATTTCTCACTTTCAGATGGTTTGTTGACATGATTATCCATTCACGGATAGCTAGTTTCTCAAATTTTCCGTTAAAAGAGCACTCAACCGATTTAGCATTGCACTACTATAATGTTGTCAGACTCACAGTGGAAAGGTTAAAAAAAGGATGCGGTAGAACCAGAGATAACATCTTTTTTATTCAATACATTCTTCTTTCTTGGTGCCTACATTACCCACAATGCAACTTGACCCAATTCACTCAACTATACAGATTTGGGTGTGTTATGCTAGTAGCGACTAATGTAGCCTGGAGCTGCTAGCCTCCAGAAGAGATAAGGAGAGGGCTAGAGAGGTCTAGTGACCTCACTTCTTCTAACTTCACACCCCCAGATTCTTTTCATTTTCAGACTTGTAGTCTTCAGCCAAACTGGTGCTTTATCACACTACACACAGCTCCCTCTGGAGCCACATACAATTTTATACAACTTTTCTCACATACAGTATGCAGTAGTACTCCCCAAGACCTGGAAACAGACTTCTGTTTAAAATCTGTGGAGTTCACCTTTAACGCAGACAACAATTGTCTACTTTGCAGAGAGGGCATCAGTGCATACAGATCAACGTGACAACATTTTACGCACTGCACTTACATACTCAAAATGTGTAGTTTGGACAGATTATTACAGTTTGACTATGTAATTTGCTCATGTTCAAAGAATAGTTAGAATTTTGAATTAAAAGTGACAACAGCAGCAACATACCATGATATAAACTGCAGGGCTAATGAACTGATGCTGTTTTACATGCCCCTTTATGTCTGTTGTGTTGGCAGTGCTCCTTACAAGGCTCTCAGGGGAGCAAGATGTTTGTTGCAGTATTGAGTTGCAACACTCCTCTCTCACAAAAGCAGAATCATAATCCCCTCAAGATCATTTTTTGTACATTTTAAAATTCTTTCAAATTAAACATCAGCAACTGGCCAGCATGGTTACACTTTGCATACTTCAAGAAAGCAATGGTCCTGGGTGAAATCGATGGGAGTGATGTGGGTTAAAGACAGTGCACTTAGTAATTAGTTCTTTCTTTCTTAAAGAGGGATGGTGACATTAGGAGCAAGACTCCTCTTCTCCTCTTGCACTCTGCTTTTATCTGCTATTGACTTTGCTTTTCAAGCATAGGCTGCGGCCTCCAATGACTCTTTCAGCGAGGTGGAGGGAGCAGCTCTAACACTGCTTGACTTAAACAACCAAAGGCACGGAGGTCAGTCAGGGACAAAAGTGTTCCAGACACACTGAGTACGCTGGTTAGAGTCCAGGTGAATAGGGAGACATGGGGAGGGGGGGGGGGAGTTATGCGGGCTCTAGTGTGTATGCGGGTGTGCGTGTGTGTGTGTGGGTGGGTCTGCGGGTGGGGGGATGGGCATCGCCCCTGAGGGAAAATGGCATTACATCGTGTCTACACTGCATATCTACCTGTCAACCTGCAGAGGCCAAGGAGCGCTCAGACAGCCTATGGAGGTTGGCCAGTACGCCCACGTCGATGCAGATGACAGACACACGTGCATGAATGCACATACACATATTAACACACACACACACACACACACACACAACAACAGCTTCGGTACTGACAAAAGTGGACACATACTTTGCTGCACTATGGCTTACAAATACTGTATGCACTAAATGATCCTCATACCTCATACTCGCACACATAACGAGTAAAGAATCTTGCTATTAATAAAAATAGCTGTACATTAAGGGTTATAATCTCCATAATATAATAAAGACCCCAGTGAGAGAATATAAGCGCATTTAACTACACTACTGTATGTAAACGTAAAGTGAGTTATAGCAAACACTTTTACCTTGTTGGTGAGTAACTGGCACACTTGAGGGACATAGTCAATTAGGCATCCTCCACTGGGGAATGCTGGGATATGAAGTGCAGAGGAGCCTCCCAGAGCACTGTTATAAAAAAAAAAAAAAAGACAACAGTTAGTCAGTAAATAGACACATGTAGATTACACAGATCTGCCTTTAGTCTGAGAACATAAAGTTACTGTCATGTTTTCTCTGCCACAGCAACAATCTTTAGGACAATTTGAGTCTTTGTGTGACCACCTGACTTTATGGAAATGAATATAAGGAACTGAGCAGAAACAAATCCGACACTGAGCACATTAGTTCGCTACCATCTACTGAATGAAGTTGTGGAATTAAAAAATAAAGGAGTGAGTCATGCCCGTGGAATCCTCCTCATTCTCCTTCACTGGTTCATTTATTCATTTGACGTCCTCCTGATTCAATCCTGCAGCACAGCTCCATTAGTGATTAGTGCATGCTTGTTTAATCGGGGAATCTGCCATTGCAGCTCCCCAATGACTAACCGACCGAAGTAGTCACTCCCTCATTTTTTTCTGATCTGGGGCGAAATAAGAGGGAATACCCTGAGGACGGGTTAAAGGTCTTAAGGAGACGCTTATTGGCTTTTATTGCTCATTTTAAGACACATAGAGGAGGGTCGCTTCCGCTGCTTTCTATTTTCATCTCGTTCTTCATTAAAGCAGCGCAGTCACAGGGCATTTAGAAATGCTGCGATATCATTTTAAAAGCAATGGCGAAGTGGATTGGACTGCCATTTACCAGGTTAAGCATGCATGGCATGATGCATGTAAATAGCATTCATCATGCATCATGATGTCAAATGTCAAAGATCACATATGTTGAGATGCAGTCCTTGGGGCATGTTCTTTACTTGAGCAGGATGTCTATGATGTAAAAATGATAATGATGTATCTAAAGGTGAAACATAACAGCAGTGAGTCATAGACTATATTCATGATCCCACCAATTCCATCACATCATCAACCGGCCAGGAAGCCATAGCTGTTCTTCCCACAGTGTGTGAAAATATTTTCCACATTTTTGCAGGCTGAAAGGCAGTGGCTAACCAAGAAGTCCTGAGAATTGCACAATGTTGAAAATTCCAAAGAGGAGTTGTGGGAGTAAAGGGGAGGAAGGTGGAGCATAGAATCATGCGTTCCACCTTACTGTCATGACCCAACACCACAGAATTTATGGGAAGATGATGTCTTAACAGAGGTCAACAAATGGTCAACATTGACTGGACTCATAACCTTGATGGTTTATTCACTTGGCCCTAGAAGTGTGTTGTGAGGCTGCTCATCAGCTGCTCTGTGACATATAGGAACTTCTTACCGAAAGCCTGAATTTACCAAATTTTGTTGAAGATAAGAATCACAGCAACGGGTCTTCAACAAAGACCGAAATACATAAAGCTTTTACTCCAAACTACCGGTCTAAGTTTAGTCTTTTTAGAACTGATGTTCAACTGAATATTAATAAGGTCTTATTCACAGAGAAGGCATGCAAACTGTCATGAAACCATTTTCTTTGTCAAAATCCTTTTCAATGAGGAGGGAAGGCTTTGAAAATGAAAATCTAAATGATGCCCATCTATCCACCCACAGATCTAAGAATAGCTCCGTATCATTCAGATGGAAATGCGGACAGAGGCGCAAAATAGATGGTGGTGTGTTCGTCACTCATTTGTGTCAATGGCAGGCATGTGAACAACTGTGATGCATTTTGGATTTCAATGGTTTGCCTCTGAAACACTCATTTGAATGGAGACTGATTAGACATCGGCCATTTATGCTGGCATTAGACAATTACTTGAGGTCTTACAACATCCAAAACTTGACTGTTGGAGACGTTCTAAACCAGTGGTTACCACCTCGTCCAGCCTCAGGGTCCAAACTTTCCCTTATACATCAGCATCAGGTTGCACCAGCTAATTGTAAATCCATCAAGTTTGTGCGTAAAGTCTGTCTGAAGTTCTTAGTTACAAGTGATTTGCTTAATCAATATGTAGAAAAGACAGAAAAGAAGATCTAGAAAATGTCTCATCTAGACTTTAATAATGTGTACCTCGGTCGCTAGGAAACATCTGTAGTGCTTTCCAATGAGAAGCAACCACATATGTAAAAAGGAAGTCACTGTAGCATCACGAGCTGTAATATAACTTCCAAAAGTAACAAGTTTTAGGAGCCCAACGGTAAAATAATCTCAACTTCCAATTTGTGAACGTGGGTATGACTTTGATATATTTATATATGCATACCTGGATAAATATGTGTGTTTTAGAATTAGTAGTATCCATGCAGTTTACAGCGAGAATGAAATATTATTTACATTTAATGTAATTATGCTAAGCTAACCAACCTTATCGGTCATTTAGTTATTGTCATAACGTTTGGTAATTTGAGTTGTATTGTGTTTTTTCTGAGAAATATGATGTAAAGTGTCAGGTCGGATATGTCAACCGTATTCCGTATTACCTCTTTTACTCTTCAGTCTTAACAGGTCAGATTTTAGCAAGCTAATGTTAGCTTTGTCAGTTGGTTCATTCAGCTTACCCAACAGTTCCACCTGGCAGTTGGTAGATGTAAATATTTGGTAATAACTCATCTCTACGTATCTAGTTTATGTGCTGCAACCAGTTTTAATTTCATGATGCTTAAATCTCCACGTATAACTTTTGTTACTAAGCTAAATTTGAACTACAAACAGCTGGTGCAACTAGCCAATGTTCACACACAGGAGACAGTGCTAACCTCTGAGCTGAACTTAATTTGTAATTCACTAAATAAAAGCTAAAACAACTTAGGTAGGCTACATTTGGGGCATAAAACCCGATGAAATAAGAAGCATTGCAGCAAGAGCTCAATTAGGGCTTACAACCAACATTTAAAAAACATTAAAAGCACTGCAATCACAGGCACTGTTCCAGGTTTATTCAGGCTACTAAAACCTTTTTACAGCAGAACATGTAAGTAAGTCAGATAAAAAAAAAGAACAGGACAATTAAACAGCTGCAGTGCTTAACACGAAGGGAGGAAAAGTTGTTTTCAGGCCAGTACTAGTTTTTATGTTCAGTTTAAGTAGAACAAAGCTGGATATATTTGCTTTCATGATTGTTTAGCCTCTTATGGATCGAGTTAGCTTCTCCTCTCTCTCTGCTATGAGCAACAAAACTAATTAGTTACTTCAAAATATTCATAATTTCCTGAAATCTCCCACATTTGAAAGTCATTTTATCTATTTGAAGTTGACTCACTTGTGATCCACTACGAATGGACCTACCCAGTTGGATTTTAAAACATGATCGGAAATAAAGTTTTCTGCTCAAGTTGTTGTTGACCCAACAAACTGAGGAGAAAAATGCTGACTGGAGAATCCATTTCTTGTATGTGAGTCATGTTTTACTGTGGGAGGCTGCATAAATTGCACTTACGTGCCAAGTCTGAGAGTCAAACGTTTGACAAGCAACACCTTATCTTGAGGTCAAGCTGAGAATAAAGTTTAAACCAGGCATCGAGTTTCAACCCTGCACCCCATATTTGAGCAGAAATGCTGACGTTTACCTCGTAATATGGGTCAAGCACAAAAAACACTGAATCCTTCATTTCCCATAATACAACCAATTGCACCTTTTTGTTAGTGACACTCTACCTGGTAAACCCCACATGCCCTAAGTTGTTACAGAGGCTTTCTGTATATTATAGTCTCATGTTTAACAAATCCTAAATAACATTGCAACGACGATAACTTGGACTATAAGAGATTTGATGATGGAAAACATCCATCTATTAATATACCAGTGTTACCAGGCTTCCAGTATAAGCTTTAAATTGAGCTTCCTGTGTTTTACTTTCTGAGTGGAACCCTGAAGAGTCCCCCATCCTGTCTCCACTTGTGACACCACTCTCAACACTACCCACACATACTGGAGTCATCATGCAGACATGCTGCCTAACGCAACCCCTCTGAGCAATGCAACCTACTGTATGACATATTTACAGTAGACAGTGTACATGCACACATGTAAACAAACACAGACACACACACACACACACACACTCATGCTGTAAAGTGACAGTGCTGCCTGTGACTTCATCAACCGGAGAGATTATCTTCTGTGACTCAGGTGGATGGTGACGAAGCTCAGTTTGTTTGTTTATGCACGGTTTTGTGTGTGTGTATGTGTGAGAGAGAGGGGGAGAAAGAGAGAGTGTGTGTTCGTGTGAGAAAGAAAAAGGGGGAGAGAGAGAGAGAGAGAGAGAGAGAAAGAGAGAAAGGGTGTGTATGACAGTGTAGTGACAGCGTGAGAGCAGATAAAGGCTCAATTGGAAAGAGGGCAGACATGATTCATTACCAAAGTGAAAGATAAGGCCAAGCAGGGCTGTTTGGAGATTCAAATGTAGTTTCAAAGGAGCAACATTTCCATTTTGATTGCCTTCTTCATTTCCTAAAAGCCTGGAGGGCCCTCAAAGGCCCACATATGACTCTGCTTGTTGAGGGTTTGGACTAAATAATGTCCTATTCTTCATCTGTGACTGGACAAGGCAGCCTTGGCCTATGGCAATAAGACTCAGTAACCTTTCTGTTGATGAGGTGACCATCCTGGCATAACAGTGCTGAATTTTACTCAGATTCTCCATTCATCATCCATGTGGATAAAACCAGATTAATAAGAGCCTGAGGCAACAACTATTACACACTCTCACTAGTATATGATAAGGTTAGGCAACGGGGCAACATTCTTCTTTTGTCCATTGTCACCCCTTCAACTGGAGCTAGCTGTTTTGCTGCAGGGTCGGGGCTCGTGGCAAAATCAGCTCTGCATATCACATATATCACTGGATTACTAACCATTAAAACAGACTGTCTACTTATGTGATTTCTGTTGAACAGCCACACTGGAGTGCTGCAGGTGAGTTGTTTAATGCAATGAAGGGTACCGTGCAGGCACAGGACAGGCTGCTGCTTCCACTGAACAACTGGTGATGTACAAATTGTGCTTCTAAAGGTTAATTATTTGCTTCACATTTGACTGCTGAAATGTAAAAGATGAAAATATACTGTACAGTAGCTGAGGAAATCTAAAAAGTGGAACATGCAGTCCGTTTATACTTCCTCGTCCTCAAAGCTAGATGTCAAAAATGATGAAGGGCCAAAGGTGAACTTGGGCCCCATGGTGATCATGGGATAATTAATCCTGGCACACACCACAGTGTTCACCACAAAGCAGAACCACAATGCTTTTTTCTTAAAAGCCAAAAAAACCCTACTTTCTCACTTAGCTCCTTACTATGAGTGATGGAGGTCCAAACATAAACACAAAAAATATTTCACATGATGGATTTCTGTATTTGTTTGCATTTTCTCTGTTATCTTTTCACTGGTTTGAAGTGGGTGGGGCTCTGTTGGAAAAAGGCATCACATTTAGCAACATTTGAATCAGAACCTGATGATAGTTGTGGGGTTGATAGCTTGTGTTGCAAGGCCACTGTCGATCAGATCTGTGTAAAGGTGCTATCTGACAGTGAGCGGTTGCTGCTGCACAGTTTGAAGCTGATATTCCACCAATAATGTTTTTTTCTCCATTGATCTGTCTGTTTTCTGCTGGTTAAGAGGTGTATTATTCAAGAAACTCAGTATCATTTCCCAATGTGTCCCTACAGCTGTGGTTACCATGGTCACACGGCGAATCCTGGTGACAAGTTGAAAAACTTGAACCGTCATGAACTCCAACGGCAGCAGTTAAGAGCTGTGCGTGACAGCTGTCCTACTTCTTCTAGTCGCCGCCAACCTTGGTGTTTACATTAAAAACAATGGAGACAGCAGCGGCAGCTGCTCTCTGTCTGAAAACTACTTAATAATACCTGAGAGGGTTTGACTATTTTTTTAGTAGTTTTTTATATTTGAATAGTAAAACTTGATACCATGCTTTCAAGATTTCTCTCTCTCTCTCAAACACACACACACACACACACACACACACACACACACACACACACACACACACAAACAAATCTAATATAATACAATTGAGAGCGGAAATGTGTGTTCAAAAGTATGTATGATATCTTTGGTGCAGAGTAATGGATATGCTTTTACTGTAATCTTTTTTTATCCTTTCTCACTTTTCAAAGCAACTGATTTTTTCCTTATTTCCCTTTACGCATTTATTTATTCTTCTGATATTCTTCTGATTTTCTCTCCTTTTTATGCATTCAGTATTTTACAATGTGATTCCCTCCTGTACACCGCTTTGTAATATTTGCTTTTAGGCAATACTACATTAACACTATTCATTACACATATAAACACATTTATTATTAGCAGGCAATAAACTGCCAAAACTTGTAAACTTCAAGCTAGCTTCAAGCTTTTGTCTTTACAACAGTGTTTTGATTAACAGAAATGGTCAGATGCAGCAATGTCTTGACTCCCTTGAGGATATTTAGCAAAAATACATACTGTATACTAAACACAAGTATTTAAAATGGCATACATATTGAGGAAAGCCTGCTACCAAAAACAAAGCATCATAAAACTCACTTCATCAACTTATAAAAAAACATATAATGCAGAAGTCTTCAAGGAGACAAGGAGGAGGAAGAAGAAGTGGCAGAGTGCTTTGAGCTGCTGAGAGTGAGAGAAGTGTCTGCACTGACATCTTAGACTGTCGAGTGGGTTTCGCCGGGTTAGTGGTGAATTTATTTTATCAGACTGACAATTTCTGAGTGTGACAAGATGTTCACAAAACCTTGAAAAATATCTGGTCGAAATGCAAAGATTTTCAAAGGCTATAAAACACCTCTACAGACCCTGGAGAAGGGACACACACAAACTGTACACCCACACAGGCAAATGCACACACATACTCGCACACATCAGCAGCCAGGCAAGCATGCACGCACACACGCGCGCACACACATACACATAAGGCACCTTAAGGCAAATGCAGATACACAAACATTAGTGCACTGCAGCCTAAAACTGTCTCTCTGTGTTGATTTTTCTGGGCTCCTAAATCTGGTTTGGGGGCAGAGACGGTGCCCACTCGATTCTTTTATGCAATGCAGCAGGTTTTCTGGGGGAAGGAGAGATGTATCCAACTCATCTCATGGGCACGGTACAATCAGGTAAACGAGAAGTGAAAGTGAAAATGAAAAGAGCGATGAGACTGGTTATAAAACAGTTGTGGAAAGACACACAAAAGCAATCAGGTTGGAATAAAAGACTCTGCAGATGTGAAGGTCTTCATGATTGTAGACACAAGTTTAACACTGAAATGCTCTGAAATTGTTACAAGCTGCAATGTTACACAGGTAAGCCATACTAATAAGAATTTTATCACTGTGACTACTTGAGGGGACACTTCCTCCTGACACCAATTTCTACTTTTGGGCAAGTGTTGATTCTAAAATATATGTATTTATGTGTTTTACAAGCCATAAGTGGGTATTTCTTTTAAATACTGTAGCTATTGTCATCACATACAGTTGAGGAATTCCCTGAACCTCACCACGGCACAGGTGGTTGTGACTCAGGTCAGAATTCTGTAGTAAGTAGTTTGACACTGGTCAATGGACTATTGCATCAGTCACTTTTAATTAGCATGAAAGGTGACGACTCTTACGACGCAAAACAATGCAGAGGGCTGCATTGTTGCTTTAGTGAGACATGAAATACGATGCAAGAAGTCCAGTTTGAGTGACAGATGTGTGAATTTGAAAGCTTATCAGACAAACAAACATTGCACATTGGTTTATAATATATTTAACTCAGAGACACAGTTTTACAACTCTAGAGAGTTATCACAGCTGTGACTATTTTATGTTCTGGCCATGAATCGCATGGTTGACAGTAGAAATACTGCGTTCACATTACAAAGATATCTACCAGGAATGTGCGCGAGGACAGTGACTTGCAGGGTGAAGTCACCTGAACTCCAAGGAGACACATACAGGCAAGTTTTGATGTGGGTGTATGAGTATTATTAAAAAAAATCTCCCACATAAACATGAAAATCCAACAAAAGAACGTGGAGTTCCTCTCAAAAGGCGGTGACCAATTCCCATGCCATCTGGAGAACACTGCTTCCATGTACTGTAACAAACAGGTCGGTAAAATGATGAAAACCGTGTTGCCTAAAGCCACAGAAGCATATTTGATCTGTATTAGTTCTGCAGAAACTGTTTGATGCCTTATGGGAGATTGATATTAAAAAAAAAAAAAAAATTCCACGGGGACGGATACGTTTGATCTGTGTCGTCTGAAAACATCAATCCGATCTGATAGCTGTTCATATATTTAATTAGACTGATATCTTCTTGCCATGCGTTATTAGAATCTTAAGCAAACCGAACCTTATATTCTGGTCTGAAGAAATGATTTGACTTGACAACAAAATTCTACCCAAAGATGCTTCCAGTTTTCTCTAAATGTCTCCATCTATTTAATACACAGCTTGTTTAAATGAGCGGGGAGGAAAAAAAACCATATGATCTACACAGCGTACCTCAGATGATCATCATGCTTTTCACAATATATCTTCTTCTAGGCGCCCTGTAAAACATTATATAACACATGAACACTGAATCTTAAGCAG
The DNA here is from genome assembly GCF_963924715.1 of Thunnus thynnus. Lineage (NCBI taxonomy): Eukaryota > Metazoa > Chordata > Actinopteri > Scombriformes > Scombridae > Thunnus > Thunnus thynnus. Next base: position 25,405,297 of record NC_089532.1, on the reverse strand, counting down.
GTGAATCTCTAAGCCTACAGAATTACAGAGTTTTGACTCCTCATAATCAATAATTTCTACAGAAAAAGAAGCACATACGGCGTTACAGTCCCATCACAGAGAGGAGCCGATGCATCAGTCTACATACGATGTACATTATTGGTAAAAATGTGGGTGTCTGTCGGGGTATTTCGACATCTTTTTTTTTTTCCCCCCCTTGCCGCTCTGTAAGGCAGAAAGCATTACAGCGATGGTCTGTTTGAAGACAGAAGAAGAAAAAGCAACAGAGAGAGCAAGAAAGAGAGAGGAAGAGGGAATAGAAATAGAGGTATAACACTGTAGCTCAGGGGGCTTACGAGTTTTCGTTCAGAGCTCTTAGATCCGAGCCCCTGCTGAAGGAGAGTAAAAGTGAGATATCAAACAACTCAGGAGTGATGGGAGACAAGAGTAGAGAGGTGAAGGAAAGAGAAAAGGAGAGAGAGGGAAAAGCTCTTCTCTCCCGTGTGTTGTGTGTATGTGTTTTTTGCTTCTTTTTTTTTTTTCCTCTTCCTCGCTGCGTTTCAGTCGAGCGAGGGACGACCTTGCTGGGTAGAGCACAGCGCTTCTTTCTCTTTTAAGTCCCACTCACTCTCTCGGTTCCCTTTGAGGATCAGCCAGAGGGATCAGCAGAGGAGAGGGAGTGATAGAAAACGAAGAGAGAGAGAGACGGAGAGAGAAGAGACAGGCGGCAGACATGTGAAAAACAGGAGGGAAGAGAGAGAGGAGGGAGGGAGGGAGGGAGGGGGGGTGGAGAGATAAGACCGAGGAGACAAGAGTTAAAAACTGGAAAAAGTGAATTAAAAAAAAAAAAAGTGAGATAGACAGGAGAGTAGGGAAGGGCATAAGGAGGCGAGGGAAGGAAGGATGGATGTGGAGGATGAATGGACAGTCAATAGAATGATGGACAGATTACAGGAGACACACAGATAGAAGTTACAGACATAAAGAAACCCCCAAAAAACATTTGATCACTGATTAGATGTGGTTGATATGTGTTAAACTCTGGTGCCAAAGCTGAGTTGATGTCTGCAGCTGCTACATTCACCATTTCAAGAAAAAAGAAGAACTGATTTAAACAATTTCCAAAAGCTGTTTTGATGTGAATTTTATTCCCCCCCCCCATTACATGATCCTGTGAACATTCGCAGTAGTTTGGCTTTAATGCAGAACCTCCTGAATGTCGCTGTCTATCAAACGGCTCCCTAGAAAAACAGAGAAATGTGCCGGCACACTGCAAACAAATGAGTTTTCTTCTTCACTGGAGCCGATGTAGAGATAATGGGCAGCTACACAAGACCAAAGACTAACGAGGGTCAGTAAGGACATGGGGGGGGGGGATAAACTAACAGGGTAACAGATCTGCATAAACACATGTATGGCAAAAAGGCTGGCTCACACACATTCGCATGCTAAATTAAGGAGCGTCGACAATGAGTCCGACACGAATGCGTTCATGCACAAACTCACACACACACACACATTCGATCGTTTGTCTTCAAACAACGGTGAGGAAGACATACATTTTCGCCCCGGGTCATGAATTAACACACTCCCACACAGCTGACAAAAAGGTGCACAAAAGCATGTAGCGGAGCATATTCATACACGGCCTTCATATGCATATGTGCAAATATCCAAAGACAAAGGCAACATTAAGCAGCGGGAGAAGGTAGTAAATGAGAGACTGGCTGGATGTGGCACTCTGGCGTTTTCAGATTGCTCTTAGAGGGTTTTTAGATGAGGAAGGGTTTTGGTTTTTATAGCCTCTCCTCGTTTATCGAACCCCCCGCCGCTCTCCGCCGTCAACTACCACTTTCCAACCCCCCCCCCTGTGCCACAGCTCTCCCCCACTTCCTGCTCTCCACTCTACTGCCTTTAGCCTCCTTCTGTCTGTTCTCCTCACGCAACTGGCAGAGGAGGAGAGCCTCTAACACCGCTGCAACAGCTTCGGTCTGGTCTGCAGCCTCGGTAAGGTCAGTCTTTCTCACATACACACACACACACACGTAGCTCCGTCATGAAACGGGCAGACATATGCGATGAATACGCACACATCTACATATCAGCCTGAAGGATTCTGCTATTTCAACACCAGAACACCAGAGCTCTTGATGAACGCCTCTTGAAGCAAGTGGACTTTCTGTGCAGAAAGGTGTCTATCATGGTAAAATTGTCAATTATTAAGATGGAGGATACACAGGATATGTATGCCTGCACAGTGTAAGCATGTATGCATATCAAAGGGGACTTTTTATACTGCCATAGGAGGCAAAAATATGAATATTAAATTACCTAAAGGTTGTGTCTTGTCTTTGCATGTAGTGTTTGACGCTGCACTAAAAACATACATGAATTATCCTGGAGGTTGTACTGTATCAAGGTTAGTTGCATTGTCTCTTGTAGTTGTAGGCGATAAAGCACTGTCATATTATTGCTTAAATATGCTTTTACACATGCACAGCACGGGGGAAAATGAGCATTATGTAGGACAAGCAGTAGGTAGGTGACCTTTGTTTTGTGTGCTGTAATTAGGGTCTTTTGTTGCCGTCCTCGCATGGAGATAAATTCATCTCCACATATTGGAGAGGTGGAGCATCTGTGTGTTTGTGTGTGTGTGTGTCCATGTTTGTGCTTCAGCCATTGAGTTATAGAGTGAGAGATAAGTGGATATACGCTGCAAAAGAGACACAGATAATGTGCAAAATGGGATGAAAATGGCAGCAGAGAGAAGAGTGAAGGAAGCTTTTGATTATTCTAAGAATAACGACATCTGAGGAGCATGGAAGATGAGGATGAAAAAGGAACATGGTGAGACAGAGGGATGAGAGAGAGAGAGAGAAGGAGAGTGGTGGTGGTGGTGGTGGTGTTGGGAGGGGGTGTGGAGGGGGTGGGGTGGGGGGGGCAGAGGTCTGTTAACCTGGTGCGACGGGGCGTGTGCTTGTAAATAAACATCAGCCTGAGATTATTCCGAGCACGGAAGCCCAGACCGTAGGGCCCTGAGGTCAGAGTGGGCCCATACCTGGCGCTCACATACTTAGACACACACACTCACACACTCACATTTACATCCACACCTACAAGAACACATACTTTGTGTTGCGAGTAAAGCCTATTTAAATACTGGTGCGTGCACACAAACACACATATACATTTGTGATATAAAAACCCACAAGCATGCGTGCATCCAAACACACATACACACTAAATCTAGCAAGACAAAAAGTGGATTTGAACAGAGAGAACACGCACGCTACTGAAGTACCCACTCACACAGTGCCCACAGACTCACAGAAAACATTTCACACAAACTTGCATGCACATACACGCACACACACACACACACACAGTATGTGTGTGTGTTAACACCCCAGACATCCAGTCATCCCTAGCTCAGACACTGTGTGTCATCCATCTCATTTTTTTTGTTCTTCTCTTATTGTTTTTGAGGAACCGACTGATCAGTCCAGACACTGGGATGTGGGATTATTCACAATGACATAATATGTCCCTCGATTCACAACATATTCACGCTAATCCGTCAACTACATCTTGCATCCTCCAAATCAGAAGCAGTAGTGAGTGGGCCCACATCACGTTTGTGCTGACCTTCCCCCTCCCTCTGGTTTTCAAGGTATTTTGTTCTTATAGTGAGTTACTGCAACAAACTTTCAGACTTTATTTTATTCTACCCTGCAAGGACACTGTGTGACATCCTTAAACAGAATTAGCATGTGATGCATACAATCCTGGGTGACTAATAAATGGTTTTTACTAAATTAGTAGAGTGGCAAGACTGTAGATTGTGACATCTACTATGACTTTTTGTAGCACCACTATGAAACAAGTTTATTTCCATGCAAATGGTCAAACAACAAGCCTCACATTCACATGTCAATGGATGATCTCAGTTGTAATGAATATAAATCCAGTTGATTTATGTTCATTATAAAACGTTGAGGTCACTGACTTAAACTGATAATTGCAGAATAGACTGTATGACAGATTGATGTACTTACTGTTCGATGCTTGGGGAAAGGTAGAGTTTAGGGAAGACTTGGGTAGCCTCAGCATCCTCAAAGCTCACCGAGAGAAGGGCCACATCCTCTCCAGGGTCCAGTGCTGTGTCCTGAAAGAGAAAACCACAAGTTGGGAATATTATTCAGTAAAAACATTATCCATAAGCTAAACACCATTGAGATTCACATAGCCAACCGAATGGATTGTTAGGGCTAAGAGTTGGGGTCTGCTTGAAACAAAGTAGTTTGTACAAAGTGTTGTATGCGTCTAAAGGTAAATCTGTTCTCAATGGCCACACATGAAGGCAGGGCAAAAAAGCCTGCAGTCATAAAGAGAGGCGTCACATGATAATTGTTCATAGGGGTATAAAGGGCACACGCTTTCGGACAGTTTCTTATCAAGGGCAGTGATGGTGTTGTACACAGAAAAAGTGATGGAAATAGTTTGAAAAATAAAAAAATGAGAGATTGAGTAAGAAGTTTAAGAGGGCAATCACTGTGACCTGGTCTGCCTGTTGGATTGTCAGTTACTGAAAGTAAAACCAAAATTTGTCAGGGGCCCTGCAGTGGCCAGAGGGTTAAGGTGATGACAAAGAGCCGCAATATCCCCGGGGCCCTTTGTTGATTGCGTGAGGAAATTGTGAGGGGAGGAGGTTTCACGCTCTGCACGTAGCATACTGATGCCTTTGGTTCTAGACGTAGATCCAAGCTTTCAGGTAGTAAATTATCAATAGTTTTGGCTCTATAGAAAACCAACCACAATGATCACACATGTCTATGTGTGCACAACAAGTGTGCGAGTCCCAAAATATCGAAGGGGGTGGAAAGACACCAGAAGAAACATCTGTTTTGTTTCATGCCACATTAGCTTCAACAGCTGCAACATGAGCCTGAGCTGATGACTGGGAGCACCAATCAAATCATGTGTGAGATGGATTCAGAGGCCACCCGGAGCTGCGCGCTACAACCCTCGTCTGTCTCTCCAAGGTTCTAATTTCTCATTCTGTGATGTGTTTCCTAGAGCATGGCTACTTCTGAGGCACTGTCATTAGTGCGATTCCACATCAAGTACCATTCTGGGCTCTCTCTCTCCCGACAGAGGCTCTGCAGCGTTAATCAAATGTCTTACAGATGGTTTGAACTCATCCATTTGTTATAATCGCTGCCCGCCGTGGTGAGAGGAAATCTAACCACCATACATGATGGACAGAGGCACAGTGCAACCAGTTTGCAGTGAGGCAGCTCCCAACGTGATCAGGCCTATGAACTAATTGGACATGCTTTTGGTTTGCTGATCACAAAACCAAACTGACCATTGGTTTGAGAAAAACAGCTGAGTGGGCGGAGGCACGAATTCCTTCACTGAACATTTAGTCTCCAAGTGGAGTGGAATTAATTACTTTAAATGTAATCTAATGGTTTCAACCATTAAGAAAAACTTACAAATTAATTAAAAACAGCGAAATCAATAAAAAAATTGCTAGTTGCAGCCCCAGGTGTATGGCATATGTCAGGAGCACATGAAAGGGCTATTAATGGCTTTGTACGAGAAGTATTACGAGTGTTTTATGGAATGTTAATATAAAAGTCGTTATTAAAACAACATTTACATAGCAGCCCAGGCAGATATCAACAGTCGTAACAATGGCTGCAGCTCTGTTCACAGTCTGTCTTGTCATGGCTGATACATTAGGGGGTAAAGACATAAGGAGTAGAAGGGAAGCAGTGAAAGACAGCAGGGTGTGTGGCATCCAAAAGTGTCGCCTGATGGAATCAGCTCACATCAATATAGTCTGCATCAGTAAACAAGAACTGCTCTCTGTCTCACAGCAGCGCTCACGGCTTCTGCCGCTGACGATATGGGACAGATAGGAACAGGCATGGAGATGTGGGGTTTGGGAAAAGATTGTTTTGCTCCAGTTTGTAGCTGTCAAGTCTTGTTTTTATCTTCAAAGGTGATTTAATGGATGCTTCCTTCGGACTGGGACAGAGTAAACAGATGGATGAGAACCAACAGGAAGGTGAGAGGGCCAGTAGAGGAACATGGAGAAGCTCGGCACAGGCTGCGGCGGACCATCCAGCAACGATTCGGTCAGACCAAGGGCGCTGTTGAAGGGAGAGCCTTTTTGTGGAATGATTCAGACTCATCTCGTCCCAGCAGACAGCGAAGAGCTGTCACAAGTCATATTGCATCAGTGAAACAAACAGAAAAAAACTAAAGGCGGACCCTTTAACTTTTAGCTATTGCCATTCTAAATTAACTGAACTACACAGATAAAAATAGTCTTTTTGTCTTGTTAAGTTAAGAAGAACTAAACATCAAACTTTGCATGAAGTTTTCAAGTTCGACTGCCAATAATCTCTTGGAATACATTTTCTCATCAATTTCATAATTTAATAGACAAGAACTCTGCTGTTTATTTTATAATGTCAGACAGAACACAGGTATTGAATGACAAGACCTTACGTTGGGACTCACATGAATTCCCGCTGTATTTGCTCACATGCTTTATAAAGTATTGCTGGATATTCATTTATCCTTCCATGCATTTGCCATGAATGAAAACTGATAACATAAAGAGGACGATAGCTGGTCTTGAAGTTGTTTTAAAGTTGTTTTTTTTTTACCTCTTTTGCTCCATACAATGAATACATGAGAAGAATCTCCTAAATATCTTAAAACTGGCTCATGTACAGTGTTTCCTGGTTTGTTAAACTGGCTTTATTGTCTTTATTCAGAGTAGATGACACTGACTTCATTTTATTACAGTGCTCATAAACAGGCAGAGCAAGACATGCATTTAATCTTTCTGCATATTTTAAGCCACCGTAGCCTTCATGTTAATCTGACGGCAATCGATTCAGACTCGTGCCATGTTAAAAGTTAAAAATGTTATAGGTCCGACCTATTCAGACTGCCCTTGTGACTTTCCTGTAAAGTGACTCAGACATGAGACTTGTCTGAATAAGCACCTGAAAATTGGCATCAAATTTATGTAATGAGACACATACTGTATCTGCTATGAAGACAGACAGGAAGAGAGAAAACGCAAAAGCAACGCTGTTTTCATCAGCATCACACTGTTGTGACACTCTTGTGATGCTTGTTGCACAAACGCAAGGGATTCGTACACAATTTGGGTTGAATAAAAAGTGAGTAAAACTCTTTCAAGTTCAAGTTGTGTCACATATTCAAGTGTGCGAAGACTTTTTTCAACTTTTTTGAGTACAGAATTCGAGTGTAATTTGTACATTGTTCGTGTGAGCAATTGCAAAATAGATTTTAAGACTTTTGTGACCCTTATCACTCTCCAGTTGCTCGACATAAGACGAGGAAATACAGCTGTCGGACATCTGACATCATAAACGGAAAGATTTTAAAAGTCTTGTCAAAAAGCCAGTGTAAGGAATCACATTAGCAAACCTAAAACCCCCTGACCTGAAGCTTCAAGCACTTAAACCCATGATCCTTGATGCATGGAGATATATGACTTGCTTTTAAAATACTATTTGAAATATTGTAGCTTCTTCATGACTTCTGAGAGTGAAACAAAGATGTTTATCTCTTGGAGCTGTTGCGCCGCTCAAATTTCATGATGCCATTTTCTGGAGAAGAAACTTTTTATGCTTCTTAAGTGGAACGTTTAAAGTAAATTAAAGTGTGGAAGGGCAATGCAAAGGATTTACTTGACAGCTGGTTTTGGTTATGGAATACACAGTACACTGAAGGGCTGTCCTTGCAATGTGGTGGTTATTTAGAGGCATTTGAAAACCTTCCCATGATCTCTCTTATTTCTCCCCAAACTTTGCAAATCTATTCAGGAAGCTTGTGAAAATATATCCTAATGAGAACAAAAGCTGACCTTTTAACCTGCCTGCCTTGAAACCATTACTTAAATTGAAACAGAGCAGCTTTTCCCTCTGTAATGAAATAAAAGCCTCAAAATGGCTATTAATGTTTCTCTACACACACATACACACATCTTCAGCCCTTTTAACCAAATACACTTGAGGGCAACTGCTGCTTGCTTATGTAAAGAGTTAGCAGAGAACGAACATTAAAAAAAGCCTTTGCTCCACAAGCCACAGGCAGAACCTTAATGAAGAGACTTCTTCGTTGGTAAGTAATGAGCACTGAAATGGCTTGGGTCAGAGGACTGCAAGACAAGGAGGGCGTCCTGCAGGGGTGGTGGTTCGACGTTAAGGCAGTATTTACTACATGCCCTCAGAGAATGTGACTCAACTGCTCAAGGACTGGATTTAAGAAAGCGGGTGAAGAGTATGCACGAGTGTGTGTGTGGACATCAAGGTTAGAGGGTGCCTCCGAGTCAAACCCTTTCGCGTGGCCGACACCCTACATCTTCCATCGTCCTTACTCTTTCAGACATATGGGTGCACGAAAACACATGCATACACACGAACGCGCAGATCCTTTTTCTTGTGTCCGTCCTTGTGTCTCCTGATGCCCCGGCCTCTGGCATCTCCTCTGTGTTGCATGTGACAGGTTGGAGATGTGACAGCTGTCCTTATGCCAGACCAAGTCTGGCCAAAGTCACAACACACACAAACACACTCATCCGCAAACGCTACACAGGGGCTCTACTGCGGGGCTAGTATGGAGGAGGTAAGGGCACTTTGTCCGCCTTCTTCGCCCAACTTTAAATGTCATGTCCAACGTAATGGGGCGGATTGACTGACAGCAGGGTTGTTGTGCAAGGACGTGTCCAGCTTCTAGGCGAGCTGTGAGTGCCCCTGTACATACGTTGGACACAGTGCCTCACCCCTTGCAAAGCATTTTGGATGCCACAAGAAAATCCTGGAATCTACAGGAATTGGTCAGCGGCTGTAAACCAGGTTGGGGATTATGAGGAAATCTGGTGCTTCACTTGGTGATCAGGGCCTATTTAGAAAAGGTACAGTCTTGTCTCACAGGAATGGACATCAGCTATCTGTACGAGCACAGGGGGATATCTTTCTGTGTGCATTTACTACGTAAAGAAAAATTAGCTTTCACCAACACTGAGCCAGTCACCTTGGTTGAAACAGGAACAACTGGTAAGAGACACCATGCCGCCCTGAAAGAACAAACAAAACACCCAATAACAGTGCTCAGCCAGTATCATTTGATTACAGAATCACAGCATCAGAAGTTTTATATCTGCAGGTCTGGACCTGCAGTTCCAATCTGACTAGTGCCACATACGAGCAGCAGTTTAGGCCTGCAGCAGTAGACTGAGATGTAAATGGTAAAAGGACTTTCTAGTCTTCCAACCACTCAAAGCGCTTTTACACTACAAATCACATTCACCCATTCACACACATTCATACACTGAATGGGTACAGGGGCTACTATGCAAGGTCCCAACCTGCCCATCAGAGGAAACTAACCATTCACACACATTCATACACTGATAGCACAGCCATCAGGAGCAATTGGGGGTTAAGTATCTTGCCCAAGGACACATCGGCATATGGACTGGAGGAGCCGGGAATTGAACCACCAATCTTCTGATTGGTGGACAACCCGCTCTACCTCCTGAGCCACAGCTGCCCCAGATGTCCTGAGCTGCAGCTGATCAGGCATGTTTGAAAGGATCTGTTATCAGCTAAAATAAAGTCAGTCAAAATCTGATCCTTTTTTCCCTATAATTAATTGTGTTTTGTCCGCCTCAGCCTGCTAGTATTGTAGCACTGTTCTCTTTTACCACAGCCAAGCTGTTCAGACAGAGCATTCTGCTGCATAAGTGAGTGAAAATTAGTGTGTGAATGTGAAAATTTATTCGAGTGCGAGCGAGAGTCCGGTGAGTGACTCTGAGGTCAGATACTGAAGATGGCAAAATTATATATAAATTTAATATTGTTGAACCAGTAACTTCTGTATACGGATCGAGGAGCTCGAGGAAAATTAGATTTAGTATCTGCAGCTGTTATTTCAAAACGTCAAATACAAATTGAATCAACAAATGTTAAAGGACTTGGATCAGGGCCAAAAAAACTTAATCAGGACTTCCCTATAATGGAGAAATGCCAATAAGCGCCATCTACAGACAAAGAGTAATAGCTCTGGCAATTTTGTCACTAGTGCCACCTGCAGGGAATGTGTTACAACTGCAGTTTTATTTTTCTTCATAGCTTCCGTTTGTCTGTATTTGAGGTTTTAAATGTTACATACCTGCAAAATGTAAGGCTTTTGGTAACTATTTTCTGCTCCAGTTTGGTGCCTGGAAAAACATAATTTTGTGCTCCTTTCATAGATATTAAAAAAGGAAATAAAAATCCATTTCCAAAAGTTTGGTGTTTTACACCCACAAGCTGTATTTCTATATCAGCATTTCCTGATCATCGGTAGGTAGTAAGAAATAAATGTGACACTTGAGTTTGTTATTCATGACCCAGTTGCATTGGGAGCTTCACATCTAAAGAGCTAAAAGTAATCCAAATTCTCCAAAAATGCAACTGAAATCCTTCTAGGGAAATCAGATTTTACCTGATATTGAGTCAGATCACTATTATGCTACAGCTAAGAACTCATTATAACGTTTTGTTAAGATACGTTTGTGGGACTTGCTTGATTCCTGCTTTTATACTGTGATCCAGCGAATCAAGCAAGCTCTGTATGTGCAGCTATTTGTGTCTGTTAAGGTGTATTTAAAGAGTCGAGAGTTAAATAATGGTTGCAAATTAAAAAGGAAAGAAGCAGATCTAGAAGAAGTGTGGGCAATTGAATGCACTCAATTTACACTAAAAAGACTTTGTATTCAGCTGTTGTATTTCATTCACTCTGCTGGAAATGACTGTCATTCACCAAAAAAAAAAAGTCAATGTCCTATAAGAACTGTTAAACATCTCAGAGCAGCTCAAAAATCTGCCCTCTATGTTCAGTGTCAAGATCGTTGGACAAACAGCATTGACCAGTATAACACATTGAATAATACTTTGAAGTTGTCAACAGAATCTAATGAATGAATATCTGACATACTGGGTTATGTGTTTGTGTCAGCCTTTTCATAGGTTTGACAGAGACTTACGCCATCACACCCTAAGGGCGAGAAGCACGGGGTCAAGGTGGCAGCTGCCAAAATGTCTTATTGCATGACATGAAATGTTCTGATTGAGAAAGAGAGTTGAGGATATTATCCCTAATGATGTCGTGCTGCTGCTGTTGCTGCTGCTGCTGCTTGTGGGGAGGGGATGAGTAGAGCTGTGGAGTACTCCAGGGGCCATGATGATCCCGCTCGCTCCACCTCAAAATACAGAACATGCAAGCGTAAACACAAGTCACTGCGGCCAAAGTGGCACGCATATCCAAAAGGACCTAATGTCCTCTTCTGAAATATCTGCCCTTTACTGTGTTCTGTCCCACTGTTTCTCAAACTCTCCTCTCCAACAAACTCTTAGCTCATGCTTTAACTTCACACTGAGGTGAGACAAGTTTGGTGGATGATTAACCAGGCAACGTTGTGTCACCACATAGCTGTACCCCGTGCCAGGGCTCGATTTTGTCATGAGGACAATAGGGGAGAGATTACAGAGCACACATGCTCCACCTGGAATCATGTTGGTAGAACGGGATCCAAACACACCTAAACACTGCCCTGTTGCCACAGTCACAAAAGCTTTGCGTGCGGGGTGTGTTTGCAAACTGAAGAATAAGAACGTGTGTGTATGCACGTGTGTGTGCCTCTCTCTGTTGAGCATATGAGAGTTTTCTGTTTTCTAGTGTGATGGGTGTGGCATCAAAAAGGTAAATTTATCAAGAATCAGTTGCCAGAAAGTTACTCGGTTAGTGACAGCAGTCATGTTGTCTGTAGTGTGAAACACATTATAGATTAAAACTAAGTTCTGCTAATTGGGCTGAAGGGTGTTAAGCAAAGTGTCACAATTACTTTACATACAGTGTTTATATGTACAAAACAGCTGATTTTCATTTTAAGTTTGTTGCAGTTGCTCCCTCTTCAGTGCAGGTGTGTATTACAAACTGCAGTAAGCTGAGAACATTTAAAGAAAGTAAGTGCAGTCATGCTTCACATTTTAAGTGAGCCTTTACAATTCTTGCATGGCGAAAATAATGCAGAAGATCATCTTAATCTACAATGATTTCATTTGTATAAGCAGTGGTATTAGAGGTAAAACAATCCTTTGGATGGAATGCAATACACTGTAATACACCATAGCTTTGGTGGTGTTCCTCATCATAGCTTTTCAGTCAGTAACTCTAATCCAATATCAGGCGAACAAAACAAGCTGTAACAACTGGAAATAAGTCACAAGTGCAGTGCGTTGCAAAAGAATTAACCACTAGTGTCTCCACCCCAAAAACCCACACGCTTACTGTAGCATCCACTGCTTGGAAATGAGATTGAATGAGACACATATCACTGAGTCATAACCATGGGTGAAATATAGGTTAATACAACCAGCTGGGCCAACAGTACAGTCAATACGAGTCATTCAATGTGAGACAGAAAATGCATATAGAATCAAATTGGAAAAGATCCAAAAATGTGTGTACTGTATACATTGTAATACAGTCAGAACTTTAAGTTAGAGTGATCTAACACATGGCGTTTTATCAATGAAGTGATCTACTTTTCTCCTCAAATACTCCTCTTTGTCTTGATCTGGGCCACAAGCCAAAATCTTTAAGTTCTTAGCAACAATAACTGGCAGATGACCAATGGATGTACCAACGAGACACTTAAGCGAGCTGATCATGTTTCACTAAAACACGAGTCATATGTGTGACTGTGGCCAAGTGTCACCGATAGTGTGTCACAGATAGCATGTCACGGCCTTCTCTGTACTGTCTGTGTGAGTCCTAAGTGTGTGATGCTAGAGCTTCAAGCCACAAGGGTGAGTCAAGTATGTGTGTTTGCATGTGGATAACTGTGTGCCTGTGTTTCTCGACAAATGAATGGACACATGTTGTGTGTTCGCACTGATGACACAATACAGATTGGCCTATAAGTCAAGTGACATTGGACTTCTACAGCTTGCCATGATAGCATTGTGTGCAACATCTTTAGATCTTATCTTATCTTTTTTTTCTCATCTCACTTTGGACACTTGACATAAAAAGAAAAGCTACTGGCATTCACTGGAAACTTATAGTTGAAAACAAGACTTTCAGCAAAGGGCTCAACACATTGGTTTAGTTATTGTGGCATTTTCTGGGGTGATAATTGTAATTGCATTAATATTGCTTCACTAACAGTGTTCCAGGGTGTTTTTCTCCCACTGCACTGTTAATGAGACTATTCTGGCGTTTTGAACCAGCCCTTTACCCTTATCTGAGACCAATGGGATGTCGGGCCTAAACAACCGTGAAATATAGACACTCACTGACATTACAAATCATTTAGCTCGTGACAAAAAATACGTTTTCATGAGCACAGAAGACACCACCCAAACACATACAGATATACAGCAGATGGACAAAAATAATCACTTCAGCCTTCATAAAGGTTATCAAATGTAATTGTACATTTACTATATTTGACATGCAGTTCAACATGCCTGCTGCTCCATGAGAGGAGCAAGGAAATGCTTTTGTTCCTTTAGCTTGAAAAATATTTTGATATTTGAATACACTCCTCCAAAGTCACGTCTGTTTTTCTTTTAATCAACCTTATATGAACCGCAGCACATATTTTTAACGTCTTGGAAGGTCTAGACGATCAAATCTGAATGAATGATACAGCAGTACTTTGATATTTATAACTGAAGACTGCTGACAATAGCAGATTAACTGCAATCTTTACTGCTTGTGTTAATACATGACTGTAATAAGTGCTACCACATGGGAGCTGTAAGAGACAAAAATATCCCACATATCCTTCTTGTGGTTACCTCTAAAAGATGTGATGTATCTAAAGACACCTTGAATGTAACATCAGAGTATCTTAGAGGTTTTTCCAACAGGTGTAAGCTGGTTCAAATAATGTAATATATCATATTTTAAAAGACATTTAAAATGATTTACGAATAGAAAATTGGATGTTTGTTGTCAAGTCTGTTAAACTCGTTTTTAAAGTCTACTGCTTAGAAACTATTAATTACATTTGTGTTTTTATATAACGCTATGGAGGAATGAAAAGGAAAGGAAAAGGGACACTTCAGCAGAGATAGTCAGATTTTTCTTCATCGTGGGGCTTTTTGAAGTCATTGGTAAGCCGAGAGTAAGCTAAGGCCGAGACACACAAATGAGCGCAGACAGGCAACATACAGGGACACAATTTCACCCTGAAGCCACCAATGTGTTAATAAAATGCCTACAGAAGGCAGAATCAGGAGTACAGAAGGACAAGGAACTGAGCGTTAAATGAAAGCTGAATAACATCAAGGTTGAAGTGAGAAGAAAAAAAAAAAAAAGACAAAGGATTAGGAGGAAGAACATTTGGAGGTGTTACAGAAAAACAACATATAGATAGTGTACAACTTGATATAGAGCGAGGGCGGAAAGTAGGCCAGATGGAAGTAATTCCATGGAGGCGTGGAGAAGTGTGGGGGGACGGAGGAAGAGGAGGAGGAGGAGGAGGAGGAGGAGGAGGAGGAGGAGTGGGGGGGGGGGGTTCTCCTGAGACTGTAATGCTGCAATCCTGTGATGCTCAGCTGGGGGTACAAGCAGGTGGGTGGGAATCTTCGTTTGGAGACGCAGTGTGGGTGGTGATGGGGGGGTTGGGGTGGAGGGATTGGGAGGGGGATTGCGGATCGCAGTTTCGCCGAGGGAGACAAGAGGCGGGCATGACCTTTGGTATCAGGGAGTCATATTGGGGTCACTGGAGCATTAGGGAGAGAGATTCGAGCTCCGTGCTCTCTTACCACCCATCCTAAGGCTGTTATTTCCACTCCTCAGAGGAGGCTGAGGTGCTCTCCTTCCTCTCTCTAAATAATCTTTTGCCATTTACTTCCTCACTTCAAAGAGAGGTGACGGAAGCTTCCAATGTCTTCTGAAAGGCACATGACATTTCATCATTTCCTGATATAGAAGATGACTGCTTCATCTATTTATATTTACTCACAGGGATGTAAAGAACATCAATAAGGGGGGGGGGGGGGATGGGCTTTTTTTTTCAACTGGCAAAAATAGAATTGTTTAAGTAATGTGTACGCTCCATAGAAAACTGAGACACTGAGTTAACATACTAAAACATTAAGAAGCAATCAAAAAACTCATTACAAAAGACAATCAAATAAAAACAAATGGCCCCAAGTGTCATCATCATCATCAAGATGAGACATGCTGTGTAAATATGTTTGGACTGCATGCATGCCATGGCATCGTGACGCAAGAGGTGACTCAGTGAGGAATATGTTGTTTATCATTTGCAAACAATTATCAATTCACCGGCGTCAGAGGCATTCTGTGGCATTAGTCACTGCATATGCTCGCACACCTAGTTATGATATAATACAGCAAGACTTAATAGGCCAAAAGTGTGTCATCATCAATGGGATGCTAGAGCACCAAGGTGTCTCTGATGAGTTCCCACCTCTGATGAAGGTTACCAGCTTAGCATTGCAGTGCCTTACAAAATAAAATGAGGGAGAGAAGAACACGGAAAGGAGGAGCACAGGAAAACACAGGCGTGAAGATCCAAGCTGTCATAAAGCAAAGAGAAAGTGAAAGAAATAAAAAGGTCAAGGAGCTCACATTTTCTGTTTTTGCTTATCACCTCATCATGCTGCGAGGCTCTGGTGCCACTAGTCATGTGTCACAACAAGGAATGATGGAGAATGCCTGACTCCTTCACCTCGGGGCACGACCTTTCTGGCAACCCGTCTGTCAACGCAGCACCAGAGTTGTTGCCGCGAGTCATGGGTCAGTGGATGGAAGTGCACTGACGGAGGCGAAGACACCAACACACAAAGCAACTGCCACCTATATCTAAACAAATAACTAAACCATATGACCTTGTCACATTTACACTTGTGGCTTTATTACTTTATTGCTTATGCGAAGCTTCAAGGACACAAATGAAATCAACATGACAGGTTATATCTGAATATAAAGTCCGTTTGGAGGCCTTGCACAAGTGTGCAGGTGTTTTTAGCTACTTAGGTTAATTAGACGCCTGCTGAGGCTGAACTTGGGTGGAGCTATGCCAGGGATTATGTGAGGTCACTAAACACTATGTACTAACAAGAGTGAAAAAGGTAGAGAGCTCACTCAAACTTGGACCCAGTCTGCAAATATTTGCTACACATCTCAGTCATTTGAATTTAAGTACGACAGATGACAAATTTAAGAACTGCACTTTTGCACTTTTGATTTCATTTTGAGAGTGTGGGATTTACCTGTCGTTCAGGAAGTGCTGCACATATATTTGTTTTCATAACTGCATGGTGAAACACATTAAGCAGCAGAGTAGGAGGAATGCTGTGAGGCAGGTGGTGAGTGCAAGGAAAATGACGGAGGGTAACAAGAATATAGTGTTAAAGCCATGAATGGTTTTTCTGTTGAATTGGTCTCAACAACTACTGGATGGATTGACATGAAATTTGGTGCAGATATCAATGGTGTCTAGAGAATGAAACCTCATGACTCTTGATGATCCTCTGACTTTTCCTTTTGCGCCACCAGCAGGTCAAATTTTATGTGATATTTCAGCATCTACTGGATGGATGGACACACACTTTTGTACAATTACAGTTCTCAGAACATGTATCCTAATGACTTGGCTTATCCCCTGACTTTTCCTCTAGCGCCACCATGAGGATGACTTGCGGTTTTGAGTGAAATGCCCAGTCAGCTATTGGAAGGATTACCATGAAATTTGGCCTACAGTCATGTTCCCCTCGAGATGAATTGTAAACCACATTGGAAATCCCCTCACTTTTCCTCTAGCTCAAGTCAAAATTACAATTTGTCCAGTACTTTCGTTTATGACTAAATATCTGCAAAACTAATGACATCAGCCTCAGCTGTGCTTTGTGTTTGTGGCTAACGCGCTAAACTAAGATGGGGAACATAAAAATGATACATCCTAAAACATTGTTAGCACTGTTATTGTATACATGTTAGTGTGCTGACATTAGCATTTAGCTCAAAGCACCACTGTTCCTAAGTGTAGTGTCACAGAGCCACTAGCATGGCTGTAGACTCTTGGTCCCCAAACATGCTCCATCCAAATACAAGCTTCAAGCTACACAAGCTCAATTTCACGCGTCATTGCATTCTGTAGTGTCCCACCTGGAAATTCTTAACGCAACACAAGCTGCAGTCTGAGTGTTGCAGCTAAGGTCGCTATAGCATGAAACAACAAAAGAAAGCTGACCCCTTTCGTTTTGGGTTCACTTCCGCTCAAAACAATCGTGCTGACCAGATTGCACAATGCATCTTCTGTGTATTCTTTTTTTTTTCTTACGTGCAGTAAAAAGTACACCAGTACACATTCCTCAACAGACGCCATGTTCGTTTACTACTGTGGTCATTAGGGATGCCACCTGAAATCTGGTTCTGAATTGGAACCGGTTCTAAAATTTTAAGAACCAGGGGTATTTTAAGGTCGGCTCTTTATCTGCACTTTTTTACGCTTTTGGTGTCATTTCTGGTCTCCTCTCTGTCCGCTGCTCTTTGTGTCGATGTTTGACAGGCAGGACTTAACTCCTCCACACACACAAACACAGTGGATAGCCAAGCAGCGAGGCATTGACAACAACTAAGCTCGTTACTGTAATTACGATAAAACCTTGGCGAGTAAAAAGCCAGTAAATAATTTATCAAAACACTTGTTCAACAAGCATAAACATGTAGAAATGCGACATTTTGTTTTGCTTTATTTTTTTTATTACTGCTTAGCAGTCTCCCGTCCACCACCGGTATGTTTAAACAACCACAGTGCGCTACTTAAGCTAATAGCGAATTGTTATGAACAAACTGAAATGAAAGCCGTCTGTATGTAGCCTAACAGTTTATCTTAGTTTGCCAAATATCTTAAAATTTGGCAAATTCTTCAAAGCTGCTGGCTGAGACGGCTGCTCCCCTCCTCCCTTTCTAAACTTCACTCACTATTTTGATGTCAGGAATATTATTTATTTGATTGACATTTCAGATTCGTTTCCAGTGAGATATTATTGAGTTTATATAGTAACTTTGCTGTTGTAAACATTACTTTTACTGCTCTAAAAACAATATTTAGTCATATTTAAAATATAAATGAATCCTAATCCTGTAGCAATTCTTTAGTAATAAAAAAGAACTGATAAGAGTATCGATCATGAACTGAACCGATAAGGAGTATCAATAAGAGTACTAGTAGTGATAAAATCCTAATGATACCCATCCCCAGTGGCCATGGAGACTCTCTGATTATCTTAAACTAGCATATGTCGCCTCCTTGATGACTAGGGATTGATGTCCTCCACAGAAATAGTGCACTTTTCATATGTTCACAAGGGTCACATGTTTGCGCCGAGTGGTTCATGCATTGTCATGCATACTTGCAAGAATCATGTTTGGGGCTTTAGTCTTGTTTACTTATGAAATTCTATTGTTAGCCTGATAGCTGATCTAGCTCCAACATGTTATGCTTGCAACCCTGCCGCATTACTTCCACTCCTGCCCTGCCCCGACATGTGCAACACAACACAACAAGCACCATCTGCACATGCCCACACAGTCCTCACACTTCCTGTTGGTATGGTAAGTTATATTCTGCTGTTTTATATCATTATGTGTTCCATCCTGTTTGTTTAGTGTTGTAAGTCATTATATGTATGTTTTAATTGTGACCTGTTAAGAACTGCAGATGTAAAATACCTCCATGCCAACTCCTGATAAATACATCAATGGCAACACATATGTTATATACAATTCTTCACAAGCACATGAAATAAAATAAAACTGAATTAAAAACAAACTTCTTTGCTTGGTTTAACTTTTGATACAGCCAGAGATGTCTTTTCAGAAACCACACACAGTTTAAGTTAAGCCAGCAGCTACTGGAGTTGAACAGTAACAGTTATGTCATAACCCAAAGATCCAGTTCAAATATTTACATTTGGCTCGCTAGGTGTTTCAGGGTGTGGGCTCCATTAATCACAAATTGATATTTACAAGAACATGGATGAAGTACTTTCTGGTTTCCATGGGCTTTCTATTTTTAGGCTCAAGACCAAAGTTACAGTACAGTATATCCACTGGTCTACATGCTGTCATATCTATTCCAGGCAATTTGTTGAAGTCATACTTTGCAGTTTATTTATAATGACTTCATACTTCTCATGACTTTTGCACACAACACACCACTAGATCAGTATGATTAATGACTACAATGTGGTTTACCTCCATGCTATGACAGTTCGGTAAGATCATGGCTGAAACAATTCCTTATTTACACACTTTGTATCACATTTGCCAAGAACATTTTTCAATATAACTAGGAAATTTCCAGATAAGCGGAACTGGGACTTCCAAAGAACTACACTCTCCTTTAATGTTTTCTTAGGCGAGGTTCCAATGTTATTCCAAACACTGAACACTCACACTTTAATTTAGGTCACTTGTTTGATCGGTTAAAACGCTTCAGTGCAAAAGCTTGCAAGTTATTGAAATCTTTATGGAATGGTACAGCACTTTGTGAAAGCATGTCAACTAGGCACAGTTGTTCTGCAAGGCCAATATTTCATATGTGGCTTTATAAAATAAAGTGTTTGTTGCTCTTGGATATAATACCAAGTCGTCATAGAATAAAGAACAAAACAAAGTGACTCATATCTTTTTCATCATGATTGGTTAACATACAGCATATGAAACATAAGCTTGCACAGGTAACAGTTAAACACTCCCCACCAGGAGGGAAAATGTAGCAGAAGGTGGGAAGAACATGGGATAAGAGGGAGAAACCACTTGAGGGCATTTAATTTCATCTAATAATGGCAGTTCTGTGTGCAGTACTGAAGGTCATACATCCCTCTTGTACATCATAAATGTCAGTTAAGATAGGGATCTGCTTTTGGGTGATGCAATTAAGTAGGGGCCTTGGTAACATAGTTCACAGGGACATAAAAGCCAAGAACTCTGCAAATCTTCGAGAAAGTAGAGCTCAGAATAAGTAGGAATAGTTAGATTGATGATACGATTGTTCCAAACTAGAAAGAAATTGACTCATTAAATGGTAAATGGACTGCATTTATATATTTCTAGTCTTCCGATCACTCAAAGCGCTTTGCACAACATGCCACATTAACCTATTCACACACACATATTCATACACTGATGGAAGAGGCTGCCATGCAAGGTGCCTGCACATCAGGAGGACTTTCTAATCATTCACACACACACACACACACACACACACACACACTCACATAGCTATGGCACAGCTTTTGGGAGCAAGTCTAGGGTTCAGTATCTTGCGGACATGCCGACTGGAGGAGCTGGGGATCGGACTGCTGATCTTTTGACCGCTGCTGTTGTAGTGGAAGCAGGAATGTGATGTTTTCATACCAGCAGGTGCTTTTTCAGAGAGGCCTCAGAAATCAGTCACATGCACTCAACCCAGTCTCTCATCAAAATGTGTAATAGCTACACTGGGCCACAGCGAAAAAACGTATTAGTTTCACAATAACAGCTCTAAAATTGTGAGATGCCTATGTTTTTTTTTTGGCCTATTATTTTCTATTGGCCTGCGTCCACGTCACGTGATCATCAAACAGTTACATAAAATAACACAAATAACAAGCACAAAGACAATGAGTCAAACAACATGTAACTATGCGGTTTCAGCAATAGCAGCATCCATAGCAACCACCATAGAAATGATGAAAAGCCTGAAAAAATCTTCGTAATAACTAACAAACTAAACATCACATACGTTCACTGAACAAAGTTTATGACAATAAAATGCACATTTGTCGCTAGAAATGTCATCAAAACGTATTTTAATGCCGAAAATATCTTAAAATGTTGCATTTTCCACTGAGAATAAAAGGAATGGCAGCCATTTTTGCTGAAACTTGACAGTCACATGATGTGGATGCAGGCCAATAGAAAAGAAAAATAAAAAACAAAGTAGGCATCTCACAATTTTAAGAGCCATTACTGTGAAACTAATACCTCTTACCCCTGTAGACCAACGTAGCTATTACACATTTTGATGTGAGACTGGGTTGATGCACTAATGATTACAAATATTATACTGCGTGCATCTGTGTCAGCTATCCTCCAACATTATGTGTTTACACGCTAGCGCACAGGTGTCCTTTGATTTCAGCGTGGCCGTCGTACGGCTGTGCTGTGCTCTCTTCGTGACAGCCTGAAACACGAGCGAGATGAAAGCATTTTACTATTAAGAAGAGCAGCTTCATCCAGACGCCCTTTAAACTTTCTCGTTGTGTGACATTTTCTCAGACGGCCGGAAGATGTGGAAGACCAGATGTTAAACCACCTGGCAGCAATCACAGCAGGGTTCTCAAATACACCGAGCTTGTGAACAAGACGAATCAGATACAAAGTTCTGGACCTCCAACAACGAAGCTCAATTACTAACAATTACAGACTTCAATCAGTGAGCCACAGGTACAGCAAACTCAATATCCTTCTTTTTAACACACTGTAGGCTGTTGATACAAACTCAACGTTAACTCGTTCATGCCAGCTGTTTACAAGGACACGCTTCGTCCTAGTAGAGCGGTCCTAGAACATTTTGAAAGCTCATCTTGATGACAAAAGGGCTTTTATAGTTTATAGCTTCTAAATTGTGTACAAAGTAAAGTAAAGTATCAGACACAGGGCTTTATTTCATGAAAATTTGAAGTATTATAAATAACAAAAATGTATTCCCAATGAATGGATGATGTATTATAATTGAAATATCAATTTAAATACTAATATAAATAAATATTACAGCCAAATAGTAGTAAAGAGCATTTGATAGTGTCTATACAGAGGCTCAATCTCTTCACCCTGAAATCCACACAACGTCTGACGAAACACTTACGTTAGATAATAACCCACATCCCACCGACCCACTGTATCCTTCTCTTTTGCAACTGCAGAGTTTCAGTTTGCTGTGTCAGCAAACTCAGAAGAGGAGTGTGCATTTCCTGCCATCAGTTTGGACTCAAAGTCATTAAAGAGCAAATGTTACTCATAATTGGTATCGTATGATCATTTTATTGCCACATGCTACTGGAAATATACATCGACTGATAAAACAAGTGATCATGCTTTTATTATACTTTTAACATGAAGATATAAAGATATTAAGTGTAAAAAAAAATCATATTTGAACACTCACTTCTTATTTCTGTTTTAGAGCCGTTACGCCTGACATTTAAATTCATCTTCAAGAGCATACCAAGCTATAATACATCCACCATTTAAAAGCCACATAATTGTTTATCTGCGTGGAAGCATTGGCTGGCCTTTTCAGATTTCAGTCGTACACTGCATTAGTGAAGCCCAAACTGGCAATTACTTGACGATGTCTTTTGGGCAACTTGCTTTCCTACTAAATGCCATGTCTCAGTGCTATACAGATATGCCATCACTCAGCAACAGGACTTTCAAAAGCACAGTGAAAACAAAATGAATGCATCTTGATATGCTTTGGTTTACCCTGAATTTATTCAAAACACAGCTGAAGATTGGCTTTGCGTTTGAAGAACTGGTAGTAATAAATGTAAATTTCAAATCTTCTCGAGCAACTCTGTCGTCTTTTATCACATTCATTGAAAAACGGGCGATATAGTGGCCGTTTATATAGGAAATGAAAGATGTTGTACCCGTTTCTATCAATCCTTAATTACTGTAATTAACAATATGATGATCAGAGTTGAATCTTTGCTTGAAATTTAAAAAAACAGGACTACTTCATCCTGGAAAGATCAGTAACCATTTGCTAAACCTTCATGATGCTTAACAGACAAAATAATGTTCTTTGTGTTCTTAGGTAACTACGGCGATGAGCAGACAAAATACTTGACAGTAGAGTAGATAGAGCAGAAAAAGCACTACTTTTTTGTGTAGCTACAGTAGAGGCTTAACAAAAAAAAAAAAAGAGATGAGACTGAAAAGCCAGAGCTGAAGCAAGGAGCAGCACACTCTGGGCATTATGGGAGTAACCTGCAATTATTTTATAGCTCTTAAGATTCCTGAGCTCTTAGTCAGTGTTTACCGTGCAAGGGCACGGCAAGGCCACAAATTACAACCACTTGCTTTGGCACCAAATACTCAACAGTCACGCACAGGCCCGAGCTTTCTCTCAGAGTAACAGACAAGCCAGGAATAGAAAGACAAAAGGGTAATGGATGGAAGGTGGCCATTAGGTAATTTTTTTGTTTTTCCATCTGTCATATGATCACCAGAACTGCTAGAGTGATTGTCTTTTAAGCTGGATCATGCAGAAGCAGCTAATTTTGGTCAATTCACTCTTAGTCAAGTGACAACAACTCTTTTGACTCAATGTGAAGCCATGTGGTACAAACCACAACCAACAGGTCAAACCAACAGAGGAGTAAGACATTCAAAGTGTGCGGGAGACAAAAACGCCATTGAATCTTCTGTTTTGGTCATGACACAGCGAATGACACAGTGAGCAGCACAACCAGCTGTAATGACTGACTGAAGGCCATTTTAATCACTGCCTTAATGGATTTTTAATGATGGGAGTTGTGGTCACACTTGATGATGTTACAGCCACAGCCTCCTTTGTCACATTCACTTGTTCATATGGTGTCAGTGTATGAGTATAGGTATGTGACTGTGCCTTTGTGTGTGTGTGTGTAGTGGCCACAATGTTGTTTTCTAGGTCTGTGCAGAGAATTGTGAAAGACTCATCATGTGATGCAGCGGGCTATCTTCAGCCACGACTTCTCCAAAAGCTCAACTGCCACGCAGAGGGGGACGTAAGCTGGACAGAAAACCGCAACAACGAAAGCCTCATGAGCGGTTGGGAAAGGAGCAACAATTATGTGGCAACCGGAAAGGCAAGGTAACCGCAGCTGCTGCAGGCTGATGAGGTTTGTGGCTAATCTCTTAGGTAGCCAAGTCTTCACACAAAAAAACAAAAAAATGGACAACAACAACAAGAAGAAGAAAGGAAAATTTGGACAAACACACAAACAAGCATGTATGTTGGCCTGAGGTACCCAAAAGGTGCTCGTCGCCAACGGTGATTCAGCGGTGTAGGCCGTCGAATAAGTGGCTTTGTGTCATTCTCCAGCTGCCTTAATCTGGGCTTTGTGAGGAGGAGGTGTTGAGTTAAAGTGTTTTTTTTCCTAAAGAGTAGTCAGGTGCTGAGATTGATAAGACTGAAAATCATGGAACTATAAATGCAAACCTTGAAGAATTTTTACAATTTTTCTTTTTAAAGTGTAAAAATGTTACTGTTTGTCATGGTTTAATGTGATATGGCTGCAATCTGCAGATGTTCTGTTAAAGGTCTGGTAATCCTGATAGTTTTAAATGAGTTATAGAAGATTCATACTATTGCAGTGGAACTTGTACAATATTGTCATGCGGTTATGAAGACATGTTACAAATCAGGGGATTTTGTTGTCTTTGCCAGTGAAAGATTTGATTGCCAACAACATGTGTTATGAAAGAGTAGACTTGTGTAGTGTACATGACCTACGAAACAAGAAAAACATTGGAATTACCTGACAAATCCCAATTTACCTTTAAACCAAATGAGTTAATACTTAAAATGTACAACTATCTAAAAGATTACATTCCATCCATGTGAGTATTAAGAGAACAGAATACTATTTTCCAAGATTGCGTCCCATTCATTTCAATGAAAGTTGCTCATTGATGGCCAAAAGAAATTCGTCAGGGTTCTACGTTTTTTGGGGTCATAGTTGAGCTGAAACAATTGATTGATTGACTAGTTCATTGATTAGAAAATATATTACAACAATTTTTATATCTGAATCATTATTTAAGTCATTTAATAAGAAAAAATGCTAAATATTCTCCTGTTCCAACTTTTATATAATTGTAAACTTAAGATATCTAAGTTTTGGACTCTTGGTTAAACAAAACCAATGACGTGGGCTTGGGCTTTGCAAAACTGTGATGTGCATTTTCTCCATTTGATAGATTGATAATGAAAATAATCATTAGTTGCAGCCCTAAGTCATACTACATGTGCAAGAGTCCTTCACGAACAGCACAGAAATATTACACTGATACAACTTTATTTGACCTAATGGCTCAAATTGTTATACTAAAAGTATTTTTTTATGTGCGATACCCAATATTTTTTTTACTTTTTACAGATGTTTAATGATAATGGTTCTATTTGGACACAAATGTCATGTGACCTGCAAGTCCAACTCTTCATCACACCACAGTCACCACAAACCCAAAGCACCATTACCGGGGGCTCGGTCAAGTTCCTGGTACCTTAATGTCTGTCACCTTAGTTCTATACATTTTTAGATTTTTCTTTTCTTGGGTTTTCTAGAGAAACACTACTGCATGTGATTGAAGGCAATATGCATATTCTGCTTCAAAACAATAACTGCAACATAATAAATACTATGAATCAACTCATTTCAATGCATGAATTCAAATTCTACCCTAAACTTATGAGATTCATTAATCTTAAAGAAGTGATACATTATTCTCCACGCTCAGTTTAACGACAAAAATATATCAATAGATGAATTTAGCTCTAAACTCAATTAGAACTGAATGACGAGCATTCATCAACATCAGTGTGCAAACATGCCTCAGATTACTGCTCAAATAACATTTCCATTTTTTTTTTACTGTAAATGAGTTCATTACCAAGCCATCACGGACTGCTGTTAAAGTTGTTGATCTATTTTAAAACCTGACTTGGAGACAGACAATATCAGCCAATACAGAAATACATAGAGGTTAAGAGTGGGCTGGTAAAATCAATTGATTTGAACAAACAACACCTACTTAATCAGCCCCCTGAATTAATCAAAAGCTGACCTCATGCTATCAGTGACGCTTCCTCTTTGATCCCTTCATAACCTATTTAACACTAGAACAGTGAGAAAACTCTCGAACAGGCTAGAGGTTAAATAGATGCTTTTCTTTTTTTAGTGGCGATGTCAAAATGGAATAGTTCAGTAGAAAAAAAAACACATTGTGTAAAGAGGCGGAAGCTTTGAGTGGAGGTTAATCATTCAAATGACATTTTAAACTGTATTTGTGAATAGCCTTGAGCACCATGGTTGTGGAACCTAAATAGTACATTAAAAAGGTATCTGTTTAGCTGAGATTTTTAAGGTTGCATCACATAATGTTGTGTACATGATACTTGGAAAATAAATATTGGCTTATTACACCAATGGCATCAAATGAAGCCATTAACTTTGGGTGTAATATACCAATACTGCCATCAAAACCTTTCCCTCACGTTCAGTCTACTGTTTAAGAACTTTAAAATGAAGCACTCTTAACAAAAGTCTCAGGTGCAACCACTGTTAAATTATCACACACAAGAAAACACTCATGTCAGCCCCATGACGATGGTGAGGACTTTGATACGGCTCTTATGCCCAGAGACAGTGAGATTGCGACGTTCTTGCCCCGCACTCCCCCACTAACCCCAGAAATACCCTCAATCTGTCCTCAGCTTCTCCACTGTGCCCCTGGGGGGGTCAGAGCTACGCTCTCACCCTCCTGCTACTGAGGTGGAAGACAGTGCCATCGTTAAACACAGCCCCGAGGAGAGTCAGGAGCATGTTCTGAGAGGATCGTTAGGGGGAACTTTTCATGTTTTCTCCCCCTCTGTGAAGTGTTTCCTGAAGCTTATTTGGAGCACTTTCGATAGTATTAAGATAAAAGCAGGGACTATTATTAAAATGAGAATAGCGAAGACCAACACGGCCTCCACTTTGCTTTAAATGATATACAAATGTAATCAAGATTTTAACTTGCACAGACAACCAAGACAGTTACAGTATGTGGACGTCTCTTCCACAATTTATCTGATTTGTGTGGTTTTTATATCAATTTACTCATTTACCAAAAAACTCGTGTTGTTTAGGAATGCAACATTTGCTCAAGGCTGATTCAAGTGTTGATATTTGGATAAAAGAAACAAAATAGGAAATGAAAAGAAGGTACAGGAATAATCGAGTCAGTGACGCTGGCACAACAAATAAAAAGACAGAGCGAGAGCCCACGGCTGACCCTCCCCTTTCAGTTACTGCCTGTGGAGCCTTAGAGGTTAAAGTGTGTGTGTGGGGGGGGGAGTAGAGGGGTGGAGGGGTGGGGGGCAGGACCAAAAATAATTAGGGTAAAAATAATTAGATGTAAGTGCTCTTGTTGAAGCATGCACAGATTGCACAGAAAGAAAAAAAAACGAGGATAGAGGGATGCCCAGGGCTAAATGCAACACTCCCTCAGGTCAGGTTTGGAGGGACCTGAGGGAGTGGGATACCAGTTGCTGGGCACTGAAGAGGCTTTGGACAAAAAAGGTTCAACATGTACAAATACAAATCTGGACTTGAGTAACCTCTGGAAAATACATTGGAATGGATAATAGTAAAGCTGGGACATAAATGATTCAAACACTGATCAAAAGAAACATTTCCTTGATAAGAAAATTAGAAATCACAGCACAGAAACCAAACTTCTTCTTACCAATCCAAAGATGGATACACTGGAGAGATGAGCACTCCTTCACATATACTGTGTTGAAAACGTGTGCCAACAAAGACGGGAAATACTACAAACTGACGCCGTGTCTACACAGAAAGCGTTTCAGCCACGTTTTTTTTTTTTCAGTTGTACATCTCACCCGTGTCTGACTGAACGGATACGCTTCTATTTTCATCAACACAGCTCTCTACACAGGCCTCGTAACGGCTCGCCTTTCACTTGTGCTATAAACGCGTAACCGTGACACAAAGCGTGTTTTTACGCTTTCAGTAAAATTTGGTGTGTGTAGGTGTAGCATGAGCAGCATGTTAACAGAGCAGCTGCAGCGACTGGTCTGTTTGTGTGTCTCTCACAGGATGCGTTCAGGCACAGCGCTGACTGTAGGTCACCCGTGTTTTGGCAGCGCTCAGAGCCCGAAACACAATCAGAATGGAAGGAAATATACTTGAAGTGTAAATAATAAGTAATGAGCCTGAATAGACAGCTGTATTGATTGAAACGACTGAAAATCACACCTGATATGCCCTCTGTTTAGACACGCTGCTCAGACTGCAGTTACGCACATATAGCTTGAGTGAAATGTGAGCTATTATGTCGCCTGTGTAGACAGCTGTATTGATTAAAATGAGTATCTGTTCTGTCAGATGACTTAAAAACGCATTGGAAACATCTCGATACAGATGGATAAAAACAGTGAAAACCCGCTGGAGGTGAATAAAAAGCTTTCCCATCTCTGCTGCTCTGTCGCCTGTCGTTGTGGCATGAAAATGTTTGCTAGCTAGATAACTATAGCAATGATCTTCTCCTCCGCAGACATTAACCAAAGGCGAGTAAAGCCTGAACTCCCCGTCCCACCGCTACTGTCACTTTTTCTTTCTTGTTTTTTTAACAAATCACTGTGGCGTTTCCAGATGAATTTTGCCCTCATTTGTTAACTTTATGCAAATGAGGGTTTTCGCGGTGGTGCTCAGTTCTGCAACACCTGGAATCGCACAAGGCCTTGTGAAACAAGTCACTCACTTCCCATAGAAAATGAACGGGGGAGAACGCTACACCACCTCAAGCTGTGTTCAGTGGGTCTTTACATGAAGTTTATCACCTGAAGCATCACCACCCAATTAAGCACGCAGAGTGCTGACAGTCTCAAACACCAGCATTTAGACTCATCCATTGCTGATTTGAGCAGCAAACAGCAGCAACAAGTGTGGTTTACAGTTAATTTTTTTTAATGGTGAGGGTCAAGGTGCCAGTATGTACGGTTGAAAAATTCGGGATTTTAATTGATGAATATAACTGACCAGAGGATCCGTGGCTGTAAAGTTTATGAGGATTTATATTATTATTATATTATTTTTTGTTAATTGTAGTTATTTATGAGCTGTATGAGCATAATATTCCTGTTCATTTTTCAGGTTTTGAATCTACTACTTGGGAATTTTCAGCTTAAGGGAGTCTTTAGCTCAACAGAGATAGTGACTTTGTGATTTGTGAAATCTTTTAATCTTTTAATAATATGATGAAAGTGTATGAAGTCTAAGATCTTGATTCAAGTGACTGCTGGGATACCACAGCATACAAAAATCTAACTATTTCACATACTCCCATCTTTTGCACACAATACTACAGAACATTAGAGACATCATTTTGTACACAAGACTTGGGTCACCTGAAACATCCTATTGGATCAATGACAGCTAGTTGAGGACCCCAACCACACACCAGCTATGTGCACACACGCATGCACACGCGCACACACACACACACACACACACACACACACACAGACGGTCTGCAATCGCTTTGGAGCTGGTGACATGGGTGAGTGCTTGTGGGGGAAACAAAGCTCAAGTGAAGCGAGAGCAGAGGGCTCAGTCACGAATGTGGCATCACTCCACGCTGATCGGTGTGGACGTTTAGAGGCAAGCCGCCGCTGCACATATACATACTCTACAGAGAGAGGACGGGAAAGACAAACAGCCTTCTAAGACGCAAAAGGACGTTATTCAAAGCAAAGGTCATATTTGTAATTAAAGGGAAAATGTCATTTGAATCCTGGAGTAGCATGAAGCAAGGTATTAAATGTATACAGTATGTAGTAGAATTAGAGGTGGATAGGAAGTCATAATACATTTAGGACAGAATATTTTGTTTCCTACACATTTTACTGCAACCACATTACATTAACCTAACCGATATGCACAACTATTCTATGCATTGGGAGGTCAAAGGCCAATGCTGATTGAGAGGGTACAAGTAAAAGCAACTTCAAACAGGTGACAACGCAGAGGTCAAGGTACGATCAAAAAACGAGACACTACAACAGTGCCCAAGAGGACCACATGCCCTTTTAAAACGGGAGGAAAGCTGCCAACATCCATCTGTGTGCATTTCACTATCCCTCCTTCATCTCCGCTCTCGATGTCCTTCCCACTCTTTTCCTTTTGACTATGACAGGCTGCCCCCTTTAAAATAAAGAAATAAATAAATCAACTAGCATTCCTCCCCCCTGCCTGAGGCTGGGCAGCACATGCAGGAAGGTAAACATGTCCACTGTGGTGAGCTCAGACCACGCGGATGCTTCACTCCAGGTAACAGTCGTCCTCCACAGCTCTGCGCCCACCAGCAACATCTCGGCATTCGCTAGCTGTGCAGAGTAGCCTATGTCTGAACAGATTTCCGCTTCAGTGCCAAATCCCCCTCCTCCCTCCAGCAAGGACATCCATGGATTTGATGGGGAGGTTGATTCAAATCAGGGTCAACTGTCTGACCTCTACCTACAGTACCTGTCTGATGGCTTAAAATCTGTCTGCAAAAGCATCACCTTTTTTGATTGTTGCAGCGTTCGCTTTCCTTGCAAAGGATTATCTGCTATTAATACACAGAAACTCTTAAGGCTTAAAAGAGATATTTGTTTTGTGCTCTTCTGCCCAGCATACGCAAAAAAAAATCATAGGAAATATACTAAAACGTACAAACTAAACTGAAACAGTGTCTTTCTTATACTGTTGTGTTGGATTCAGTGGCATTTGAGGACACTGCTTCAACTCCAACAAAGACCCAAAGACCTCCAAGTTAATCATCTGGGATAGATTCATTCTTGCTTGGTTGCAAAATTGACCCACAAGCCGAGGAAAACTGGTAAGGCAAGGCACGTGCACAGCATTCTTCCACAAAATGCCACTTGCAATCCATTAAAATGGAGCGACCGTGTTCACCAATGAGCTTCAATTGAACAAACTTCGGGTTCTAGTTTTCCTTCGCAGTGAGTATATAGGGTACATCCGTCTGCCTGGGCAGGAAGTACTGAAGGAGTGAATTAATTGCAGTTCAACTGCTCTACCGCGATATATCTATGGAATTACTTGCAGTGATGAAATGCGCGATGCACGAAAACAACTGAGTCGAGACAGCATTCACACTGACAGAGCTAATTGCATGACAACTGTCAAACTGAGGATTCAGGTCATCGGTTTGGCGTACAGTACACTTGTGTTCCTAGAGTCCAGCCTATGTGCTGCATAATCCTGTTCCTCTGTAATGCGTAGGTGGACAAGGTGTAGGCTGATGTTCATTACTTTCCTCTCTGCGAGTCGATACTCTTCCTTAGTCTTCAAGAGCTCCCGTTGTGATACTATGTATACCCTTGCTGCCAAATACAGCATAATACTGTATGTGTGTGTGAGTGAGCCGCCTGTGTGTGTGTGTATTGTAGAACATAATACTGTATGATTAGGGTGACAGGAATGTACATCCATATCCAAGATTCATTCTGTAATAGAAAATCACTAAATATTACAGTGAGTTCTTCTTTGACAACAATGTGTCAGCGGCTATACAGCCACCACCACCCACTGGTTAAAGTGTCTGCCTTGCTTTTGAAAGCCTTCGCATAGAAACCTAGCAGGTCTCCAGCAAGTGACAGCATGCTTGTTTGAAAAACATTATCACCAACAGAGCTCCCCCTCAGGGCTGAGTCTAGAAACTTTCCCCAAAAATATGCAGGTAAAGAAAAAGACATATGACTTTGACTTTAGATGAGTCCACCCCGAAGCCTGCAGATGAGTCCACCCCAAAGCCTTTGTGCTCCAGGTCTGAGAGACATGGGGACAAAGGCTGATGTGAGGCTGATGACGGTTGCTGTTTCCCTTATGTTTACCATCATTTCCCCTCACAAACAAGAGGCCAGGCTGGAAAAGGCCAGAGAGCCAGGGCCTCCAGCGTGCAGGCAGTCGAAGATGGAGGGGTGGGGGGCGACAGAGAGTGAAAAGAGAACTAGAGATAAGGGAGAGAGTGAGAGAGGGGTAAAGGCAATCACTGATACGAGGGAGAGAGAGAGAGAGAGAGAGAGAGAGACAGAGCGCTTGGGCTAAGCTGCCTCCAGACACCACGCAGCTCAGAGCAGATCGAGAGTGACGGCTTGCTGATTAGTCAACTCACAGCCCCCAAGACCGGAGTCTGCATGCATGCACACACACAAACACATACACACACACACACACACACACACACACACACACGCAGGCATGCAGTTGATTTAAATAAACCCCACTGCTATCAGTTGCACACTTACAAAATACATGAACACACATGCATGCAAACAAATGAAGACATAATATCACATCATATCTTGAGGAAGTTCATATCATGACAGAATCTACCTTGAGACTAACTGAGGCTGCAGTATGTGTGTGCAGAATGTGAAGGTGTGTAGATCGATCATGAGTCAAATGGGGTTGGTGGTTAAATTACCTTGAGGAGATAGACGGGGATGTTGCTGAAGTCTACAGGGAGTTTGAGAAGGAAACGGGCTGAAAACTCTCCCGTCTGAAATAGAAGAAACGGAGATAAAGAACTTGAAAGTTCACAATGTAGAGGTCAGTGCAATAAAAATGATCAATTGTGTTGTAAAACAAAACATTTTTCATTGTTTGAAAAAAGGTGATATCCAGGGTTCCTTTACAGATATCAAAATACATTTAATAAAAACAATTTGATACTTTAGTTTGGGAATTATAACCACATTCAAACCCTTTTAACCCTTTAGACTGCTGAATGCACCTGTGTTGCCAAAATAAAATATAGTCTTAAGTTAGAAAAGTGTCTTAATGTAGATCAGGGAAAACCTGATTGAAGACTACGTAAACAAGCCTGACTATATAACCAACCACTTGATGCCAAGTCTCTAAAAAGTCTTGATGCTATGCTGTATCGAGGCTTGATAATCAGCAAATAGAACACAACACAACATTTGCTGAAGTAGTAGTTTTCTTTAACTGAATTCACAGGTCATCTTCACCACCGGTTGCCCGGAAACCAAACAATTAGAACTCCTTGACAGAAAATTAATCGCCAACAACTCTGATAAGCGATTAATCGTTTTGAGTCATTTTTCAAAGAAAAAAATATCTAAATTCAAGCTTCTCAAACGTGAATATTTTCTGGTTTCTTCAGTCTTTTATGAAAGTAAACTGAATATCTTTGGGTTTTGGTGTCGGTCAGGACAAAAGAAGAAATTCAAGGACATCACCTTTGGATTTTGACATTTTTAACAATTTTTCATGGAAAGACATTTTATAGACCAAACAACGTACCAATAAATCAAGAAAATGATCTACAGATTATTTGATAATGGAAATAATCATTAGTTGAAGCCCTACAAATAACTTTACTACATCAGTTATCAGCAACTTTATCAGCCACTACTGATCACATTTTCATTTAACTATAAATCTCAATAAACAGAAAATGTCCCTCACGAAAGCTTGAGTTAAAAAGCTAAAACTAAAAAGCTAAAGCTGAAAAGCTAAAGCTAAGGTAATCTCTAATACACTATAGTAGTGTTCAGGTAGACATAGTTTCAGCGTGGGAAGCCTATTGGTCATATTCCCTCAGGTTGCAAAACCGGTTACAAAACTGGCTTCAAAAGAATGACGGATTGTAATTATGGTGTCGTGTAATTTCTTAAATATGAGAACATGGTCCTCTTTAGGAAGATTGCCGTTCTTTAATAATAAGCTAAATATGCAGTGGGATG
Organism: Thunnus thynnus; assembly: GCF_963924715.1. Classification (NCBI taxonomy): domain Eukaryota; kingdom Metazoa; phylum Chordata; class Actinopteri; order Scombriformes; family Scombridae; genus Thunnus; species Thunnus thynnus. The sequence goes on along the minus strand of NC_089532.1, from coordinate 25,371,636 downwards.
CTCAAAAATCAGTAAGTTATGTAAGTTAAGTTAATAAGTTGGGGTGCCTTGAGGATGGGCCGAGGGTGCCGTAAAATTTTTCATGTCATTCTACATTTATTGTGCAAGATAATTACACCACATTAAATTGAGATTATATTTACATTATATTATATGTTGTATTTTAAATAATATTAAAACAGAAAAACTACAAATATTAAAATCACTGTATTAAACATGTTTAATATGCAGTAACACTCTAATACAACACGCTTTGCTGCTTACAGGTTTTTCAGGTGTTCAGCTGTAAGGAGGGAGCCCATGATATAAAATTCTTATAAAGGCGTGCTGCTAAAAAGTTTACTACTCCTCTAAATGTACAACATTCAGTGTCAATATCAAGTTTTATCACGTATTGTTCATGAGTTAACGTATCCTCAAGAATGTGTCTTTACACTGGCATACTGGTACACAAACATGATGCCACAGTGATCTAAATATCATGTAGCATTGGGCAGCATATTATAACTGAAATTGGTCAAAATAAATGTGTCTAATCATATGATTCTAACTTGTCTGACACTAATTCTTTTGTAGAGTCAGTCTTAAGGAAATGACATGTTAATGTCATTTCCTATGAAAATGGCATTTGAGGTCTGAATATTCAATTCAATTGTAAATAAATCAGTTGTGTATAATTACATGTCAGAATTTGATTCTATAAACAAGTAAAGAAGTTTCCCTTTATGTATTTTATAATAGGGTCACTTGACACTTGGTTTTGTGAAATGTAGGTAACCACACACTCGCAGTGATTACACAGGTCCTTACCCAGCTGTTCTTGTGTCCAGCATAGATCTCCATGTTGCGGCCGTAGTCAGGATCCTCCAGCAGACTGTCATACTCAAAGAGCAGCCTGGAGCTTTCGCGGAGACGCTGGCACTGGTAGTGGTGGTACTGCTGGATAAGCTCCTTCACCAGCTGGAGCAAACATTCTGGGTTTCCAGCATCCCACTGGACCAAGTGCTGAAGTAGACAACAGAGAAGACAGACAATGAGACACAACATTCATCTTCTTTTTTTAAGGTTCAACATGTCAGCATGTAAAATAGATGCACCATTATTATACTTACAGTGAGAAAATTAACAAAGAAGATTAACAGCCTTACTTGGCATCTATTACATTTTCTGTTGGGGCAGATTTGGCAAGAAATCTGACTGGATTTCAGGCATAAGAAGACATTTCTATGTGGCATAGAGCACAAAGAGGATGCTGCTCTACAAGCACAGACTGAACTAAAGATTTAAAAAAAATTGTCCCATTTGCAAATTCTGATAAGAATCATTGGAGTTGAAAAGGTTTTTAATGTTGGAGAAAATTACTAATTGTCTTTACCATGGTCTGATTTATTTCCAGAATAGAAAGACACAGAACTCAAACACACACTGAATTTACCAGCATAAAAGTGGTTAGAGGATAACCTCTAAAGAGCTTATCTATTGAACCCATTAAGATACAGAATGGCACTTGAGTCTACATAGGAAATGTTGGACATTAATGACAGCAGTATTATAATGGATAGTCAGTAGTACTATTATTAGCAGAAAATATAAATAATAAGAAGAACACGGTAAAGGAAAAAAGATTGAGCCTGGGAGAAATCCTAATCCTGACAAACGGTACTTCCCATTACCAGATCAGAGGGAAAAGGGTTGTGCTACAGGATGTCCTGTTGCCACAGACTCATTTAGATTGATATGGAAAACTACTGGGCCCGACCTCTTCTATCTGCAACTTCTCTGACCTCTGCAGCTGTACTGAATGATAGCTAGAGATTTTTATTGAGTATGCTATCTGTAGCATGGAGAAATATATCACACCCAGAGGATTTATTTGTAGGAGTTTATTATGGTGCCAAAATTTGGCAAAGCTGACGCCCATTTCTGTCTTTGCTTACATAATAATTACTGCCATGCTGACTCAAAGTATTGAAGCTCATTATACCTTCCAAGTCTGAATGGGTCAAGCACTTGAGCCAATGGCTGAAGCCAGCAACCAATATGCAAATACAAGACAAAACTACAGTGATATGCAACCACCTGTCACATATCAGTAAACAGAGCTTACGAAACATGACCCTCTACTGGACTAACTCTACCAAACATGAGTTTTTCCTCTCTTAAAGGAAACCTGTCCATTGATGCACAAGGAAAAATTGCTTATAATTAATGCCAACAACACCGTGCTTAAGTAAATAACTAGAAACATGTCAGGTCTAATAAAGACAAATGGATGACTGAACTCTTGAGAATGGATGCCGTGAGACCTTTTTAATGGAGAAGTACAGCACACAACTAAAGACCAAAGCCAAACACAAACATAACTGCCTTAATGAGTTTACTGTTTGGATTTTGAAACGACTGTGCGTCTTATTTTTTAACAGATTTATGCTCCCTTGAGGGAATGGCACTTGTCGATTCTGGTTTTCACACAATCACTACCTTTTCACATTGACGTGATCTGATACAAGTCATCTTGGAAAGACTGAATGTGCAACTGGGGAAACTTTTTTCCCCCTTGACATACTCAATATGAGGATTCTGAAGATGATGACGATATTTGAGATAAATAGGGTAATAAGTGGCTTAGTTTTGGGGAATGACGCAGGATTCTTTAAGGCCCATGGGTGATGAAAACTGAAAGCGATTCCTTTCCTGAACTCATTGTGAGAGTGAAAGAACTGGAAGACTCAGACTATGAGAAGACAAACAACATGCTGTGCAAACCTGACATAACTGCAATGCCAAAGTTAGTGTGAAACTTCTGTTCATCATTGTTTCTCCCTGCCTTGCTGTAGCAAAGAAGCCAATTAAATGCAGGACAACCTAAATGATGAGCAAATCAGAATATAGAGAGTCATTTCTGGTGTCTACTGAGTAGGAGGAATTGTTCCAGGTGTGCTGGAAATACTGTATTTATTAATGCCAATTATATTAAGGTGTCAGAAGCAGGATGTCTTTGACTTGCATTAGCTTGTCTCCCTGTCTGCCGGTCTGTCTGCCTGTCTGTCTGCCTGTCTGTCTGTCTGTATGTCTGGCTGCCCATATTAGCCCAATGCAGAAAGCTTCCATTGTTCAGGAGCGACTCACATCCCTTGCAATGGCAAGGGCAGGCTAAACAGAGACAGTGACCTCATCGTCCTGATCCACCAGTGGTTACCAGCAATGCCGGGATTCCCGAAATGAGGGGGCGATGCAAACAAGGATGGGCATTGTCCAAAAGAAGCAGTCAGTGCCCCGGGGCAGGAGCGAGCTGAAACTGAGGAGAGAGTGAGGAAGTGCTGTGTCAGGATTGTGACACAGAATATCAGTGAAACGCCACTGAGGAGGAGGAGAAGTAGGGAGGAGGGATCAGAGGTGGGAGAAGAGGAAGAAAAAAAGAAAAACACTGGAGAGCTCAGGCAAGTAGGCCAAGGCCAATGAAAACAGGCTTGATACTCTGCAGTCTCGGTTTCATTGGTAGGAAATAATGACATTTCTAACAAAAGGTGAAGTGAGGAGAGCTGCTGTTCAACTTTAATAATGAGTAAATGTTACAGTTGTGATTCACATATGTGACACTGAAAGATATGTTCTTCCTGTGAAAACTATTGTTCAGAAAAAGCACAGGAACATAAAAGATTCCTGTATGTTGAGACAAGAGTGCAGGAGAAACACTCCCTCAATAATTACAGCTAAGGTAACCTCAGCTGCTACGTTGGAGCTTTTCCCTGCCCAGTGACTGAGGAGCTGAGCTTGTACTAGGCCGCTCCCAGGTTAAGCAGGGTGTTGCTGGAGAAGAGCTAAGTTGACTCCTCCTCGTATAAATAAAGGCTTTTATGTATATTTTAACAAGACTAAAAGTCTACAGCCATGCTAGCAGCTTTGTGAAACTGTACTCAGGCACAGCAGTGCTTTGAGCTAATTTAATACCAGCATGCTAACATGCTTATGATGACAATGCTGATGTTAAGCAGTTCTTTGTGTTAGCATGCTAACACAAAGAACTAAAGCTGAAGCTAATGGGAATGTCATTAGTTTAGTAGGTATTTGGTCATAAACCAAATTTTGGCCTGATTAATCCTGAGGGAGTATGAATGTCACCAAATTTAGTGTCAAACCATCCAATAGTTGTCAAGACATCTTGCTCAAAACTACAAATATCAACCTCACAGTGGCGCCAGAAAAGTTGGGATCACCAAAATCAATATTCATCCCTTGGGAACCATGAAAGTTTGTACAAAATGGAATAATAGTCAGGGGCTCACCAAACTCAGAGGGATTCACCACATATGGACCATGAATGAACAAAATTTCATGGCAATACATCCAGTGGTTGCTGACATATTTCAGTCTGACCAAAAGGGTTGACCGACTGACTGACAGACCATCCTAGAGCCACGCTGCTAGCGCACAGTTATGGCCAATAACAGCACATTGTACTGGGTCCACTTGTATTGTACCAAATGTTCTGACATTGAATTAACAAAGTAGTGCTTGAATGCTGCAGCAAAGCATTGGTCAAACATAGAGGGAGAGAGAGAGTGAAACGCACTGAGCCAAAAAGCAATGTCCATGTGTTGCTACAGTATGTGTATGTGTGTGTGTGTGTGTGTGTGTGTGTGTTTGTGTATAGACATGTGAGTCTGTACAGACTCTTCACTGAATTGATTTTATACGCTCTGCTGAAGGCTGTGTGTGCCAAAACAAATCTATGTTTTTTTTCATGAATAGGATAAGCCCTGCGGAAAATGTACAGATTTGATACATAAAAAAAACAAAAGATGCAATAGTCACAATCTAGGCTATTTGAAAGCTGAGATTTAACTGATGAACTGAAAAAAGGCATCTACATGCCCTCTAGTTCATGCTGTATGGAGGGAACATCTTTCTTAGGGCTTTATCCACAGGGGGTAGCTATCGTAGCCCTCAACAATACTCCCTCGTTCAATCTGGACCTTATAATCCAATTATTTTGTCACAACACACTGGTTAAACCTGTGTCAAATGATTAAGCCTAAACTTGGCTTATGATAAAACCTGTCATCTCTATTAAATAAACCACTGATACCTTCCATTTTTTGAAATAAGCACATATATTATAAAGCGATTTATAATCATATTACCTTAAGATATTAGGATTTGATTCAATATCAATGTTAAAAACTGTATATTAAAAATATATTGGATTAGCATTAGGATTTAGCATTTTGGGTATTCAGCAGTGGTTTCCAGCCAATGCTAAAAACAAAGTCAAAATAGCATATTTAGTAGACAGAAATATTGTAGAACACCATGCCTTTTAAAAGAAAATACTAGTTTTGTCTGCCTTTTGATTAATTTTGGTTTTATTTAAACCTTTTCAAAATAGGCATCTGGCAAAGTGCAGCTTTGATCAAGAAGAATATTAAGAAAATAGTTTGTTCTTGTAGAAAAATGAAGACATTTAGTCAGTTAGCTCTATTCCAATTCTCAGTGCCAATGTGGGAAGTAGCAGTAAGGACCTGTGAAGGATGAGGTACGACTAAAATGTAAAGTTCATAAGAGCAGTTGTATTACAAGCTGGGTCTATTAAGTTTCAAAGGTGTCTATTTAGAAACCTATCATCAGTTATGGAACAAGATTAAGAGTCCCCAGCCATGTTACTGGCTCTGTGAAGTTGCAAACGTCAGAATGTAAACATGTTCACTATTACAACGCGAACATTCAGATTTTTAGCTGGATTACCATGTTCACCATGTTTAACATAGCTTCACTCAAAGCAAAAAATGCCAACCTGGAACTAAAGAAAAAGTGAGCAGATCACCGAGTCTGAAGGATTTATCCTGTGGGGAAAACCGATGTCATTTCATGGCAATACATCCACAAGCTGTCGAGAAATATTACTCTGAACCAAAAATGTCAGCCTGCTGGTGGCACTAGAGGAAGAGCTAGAGGATCACCAAAGTCAATAAAGTTATCCTCTAAGGGCCTTGAAAATCTGTGGCAAATTTCACTGCAAATCCAGTCAATAGTTGTCAAAATATTTCATTGTGACAACCGGTCAACTTCATGGTGGTACTAGAGGAAAAGTCAGGGGGATCACCAAAGTCAGCAGGGTTAATCCTCTGGAGACCATGGCTAAAAACAACCTACCACGTAGTATTCTTTGAATAAAGAGAATACACTGTTTAAATTGGCGAATTACTGAATCAAACTTATAAAGATCTTTCAGCATATGTCAAGACACAATGGTTCTTTTAAACTACCATTTGGGTCCATTAGATTGTAAATATGTTGAGGATAAATGAAGAACTCCGAAACAGTGTTTTCCTTTAAGAACAAAATGTACACCTAAATTGGGCATCTTCACACTGAATAGACCCAAGTTGACAGAATTATGTCTTCCTGTGCCATCCGTCTGTACCATCTTTGATCCAATATTTATCTTAGGCCAATGAGAGAGGGACTGGCATCTGAAAATGCAAGATAATTATATAGGCCAAGAGAAGATATTTGTTTTTACGTCTTAAATGTGATTTTTATAGATGCTGGCAACCTGATCCAATAAATCGCTGTAGACTTGAAAGTGTGAGGCATTAAAAAACTCCCAAGTATTAAATTAATCTCTGTTAGTCTCTAATTCAAGTGTGGGCTCACACCCTGTTTCGCCCCCGGAGAGTGCCAAGTCTAAGATCATGCTAAATTGCTCTTGTCATGTGTTTAAGACACTTGGCATTCTCAGCCCAGTGTTTTTTCACTGTGATCCGTGCGGTTTGTGTCCAACACAGTGCAACTTGTTGACAGAAATAGCACTTTTCTGACTACTTTTAACATGGTTCACTAACTGCTTTAGCCTTGTACCAGTGCACAGTGAGGGCTGATACTATTGTCCCATCTTAGTCTTGGCACTTGTGTCCCTTGTTTTCTCCCATCCATCAGCTGGTGTTTAGGAACTGCCAAACTCCTTTCTACCAGCCATCTCTGGTTGCAAACAATAGCCTGCCCACTAAAAGCATTCCCAGACCTGTCAGTGAGCCCTGCCAATAATAAACTCTAATAAAAGCTGGAACGCATTATTCCCTAAAGCAGGAAGGAAGCAGGAGCAACAGTTGGTACACTATGCCCAGGTTGACATAATCTTGCTTTATGGGCCATCTGAGATCCATTGTTAGAACAGTAACAGGGGACAAACTGGAGCAGCAGATAGGAAGCGCTCACCAATGCTTGGCATTCAGGATTACCAGGGGGTAACGTGAAGTTGGGAATGTTTCCTTTTCCTAGATGGGAGAATGCTTAGATTGGTTTTACACACCATTTTTTAGTGGGAGTTGTCCTGATGTCTAAATTACAAACAATGTGTCATTGTACGAGAACATGTCTTCTCTGAGGAGTCTTAATTTTGTTTAAAAAGTGGGAAAAAAACATTTAATCTAAGAGAGCAGGACAGATTACTGGCCAATGAGCCTGACTGACATGAAAGCATTAAAGGATAAGGATGCCATTATTTGATATGTTTTTATTATCAACAAATCCAGTGATAAAATCTGAACCAACAATGTTAAGCCCCTTTCACACATGCAGTCTATCCCTGAAATGTTCGGGAACCTTTCCTGCATGGGGTCATGTGTGAATTCGAGCAGAGATGGATATTCAGGGAAATCTGTACCGCCAATTTTCCACCTCAGGACCTAGTAACAATTCAGGAAAAGTGCCAGCACAGCTGTGTTGTGAGTGAAAGCAGTAACTTTGCAGGGACAAGCACTTAAAGGGTTATGTCCGTCTGACGAAAGACGCTTTCTTGTGGAGCAAGCAACCAATCACAAGACTTGTGGGTGACGTACTGCAAGTTGGGAGGTGCTTGGTTTTGGCTTGTCTGTTTTCAACATGGTGGCCATGTCACAAACTTTCTCATTTTACAGCTAAACAGTAAACTAAAATATGTTTCTGAAAACATTTGAGGCGAGAAATAGGCAATGCAATGACATAATCTTGATTCATATTTGATCAGGACTGCCTAGTTTGAAAGTTTGATCTGAGTTTTGTGAGTTTCGCCCTATTCTTCTGTTGAGTTTTATGGCAGTTGGCATCTGTAAGTTTTGCATTACAGGCATCTGCCGGACTGTCCCTCCCCCCCATCTATTCCGGCATTGCCATGGCATGTGTGAAAAGGCGCAAGACGGAAATGTTCCTGAATGTAGCTGCATATGTGAATAGTGAAAATCACTAGCAGTGCCTGAAAGGTTATCACAGTAATTTACTGGAAATTATGTGTAAAAGAGGCTTTAGTCTGTCTCTCAATACTTTCCAACTGACTGTGGCACTCAGCCCCAAGACCACTGATTCCTACCCAACATGAACATTTTTAAAAACAAAATAGCAAATATTTAGTTTTACTTTTAAAAATGACAAAATAATTTCCAGAAACAGCTGGACATTGTACTTTGTAGCAAATGTTACTCAAACAGGAGCGAAGAGTGCATTTGAAGGGAACTATTTTCAGCTGTGAATTGATACATACTTGGGATTGTAAAGTAGTAAACTACAGCGCCCATGTTCATTGTATTGAAGAGACATGTCACCCAGTGATATATCAGGCTTTTCGCTACACAAGACAATACTTGTTAGTGGGATAAAATTAATTGCTGGTTTTGGTTTTCCATGGGATTAGCTGACAATTATAAAATGAATCACCTTTAAGCCTCATAACTTATACATACCAGATTCTATAACACCCTGTTGATATATTTGACATTTTCTGTCATGCACTTAAAAAGACCGCAGACTAAATTATAGGGGGGTGGGGGGAAATACCAGTAGTAAACTGGTGAATTGATCACATACAAAATAACCTCTTTTACCAACTGAGACTAACATAAACGAACTTAAGTGTGGGTCTCTCAGACACTATGTCTGTATTCCTGCTGCCCTGCAGGAATATAACAAGCTTTATGAACCATGAAAAATCATTGCACATATACTGTATAGTGAATATGTATGCATAGACTGAGCCTAGGGCTGGGCGATATGGCAAAAAATATTATCAGAATAATTTTTTCCATATTAATCAATATCAATATTTATCACAATATATCATTTGATATTGCTGCCAGTTTGAAGAGTATCCTGATAATGACTGAACCCTGAAGAAACCAAAAGGTGCGTTAGTTAATATTTAGAATAGTTTATTAACATAAAAAAATGTAATGTAAACATTTAACTTTGCAAACATGCTTTATCTGTCTAACAAAACAATACAAGTTAGCTTGTCTTGTAATTTATTAAAATAATGTAAATAAAACAAAAAGCTGTGATTATTATCACATCAAATTTCTTTGGCCATCTCGATTTAGAGGCAGAGATCTGAGTAAAAAGTGCAAAATTGTAAACCTGCCATTATGCTACATCTTTATTAGTTATACCACTTTCCCAAATGGGAAAGTGGCATAACTAACTAGTTTTCTTTAACATTAGTGTTAGTGGGTAACTAGCCTTTCATTGCTACTCTGTTTACTTAGCTTCACAGCTTTTTTCGGCTAGGGTTACTTTAGATGTGATGGGCAGTCCAGCTGTCGCCCTGCTATTGTTACCACTAGCGTAGCCTTGTCGGCAGATGCAGCAGAGTTTGTCCCTCTTCGCCAGTCTGGGGCAAGCGGCAACCTCTGGGGCTGTAAAATGAAGCCAATGCGGAAGTGCCAAAAACTGCAGTTCCTTGAATGGCCACTTGAGGCTGGCTCCAAAAGCGAGTCAATCCCCATAGACCCCCATGTTACAATGCCCAACTTTACAGCAGAAATAAACATGTTTACAACCTGGTACAAAAAATTTCCCCTTTCATGACAACTGTACAGGGGGTGAATTTTTTTATAACTCACTCGTTTAAATTTTATCAAGCTATAAAGTTATGCATAATGAAGGACATGGCTGCTTTGAGTGACAGGTCCGCCAGCCCCTAGGTGGCTTGTTTCAGCCATTCGGCCCGCCTCTTTGCCCATTTTTGATTGGCTGGGAGTTAGGCAGCGTCACGCACTGCCAAGATGGCAACGGCCGGAGTGGCTCACTTTGAGCTTCAAAACCACTCTTCAGAAACCAACGGGTGACGTCATGGTAACTACGTCCATATTTTTATACAGCCTATGGTCTGGGGTCACTGTTTACCAAAGGACAGACTCCGACATAGAGGCTAATCTGAGGGTGCGGCGGTATCATCATATCGCTTTTGTACCCCTCAGTTCCACTCATTTCTTTCCTCTATTCCGAAGGACGTCCACTTTCTTCACTGGTAGCTCAAACAATGCTTTGCAGTAGGAAATGAGCGTGTACTTTGATGTGCAAGCCAAAAACTGTAGACTGACTGGCTGTTGTCATGTTTATTTCTGCTGTGTGATAGGCTGTTAGATCTATCCATATCAAGTTAAAAATGTCATTGTTGTTTATCATCGTAATTGACACAACTTTTATTGTGATCCTGTATCGAGATCGTTTTATCATGCCGCCTTAACTGAGCCCCGAGTGATTCTGGGAACTGAAGTGCATGTGGACTATAAGTAACATTATTATTAGTCAGACAGATAGAAAGATAGGCATAATAATCTGTTGAACTGACCAGAATAGGCTTTCATTATTAGAAATATGTTAATTTTTCTCACATTCTGGCCATGCACCCAAATACAGCCAATTGTGCTCCCCAGGTGGAAGAAAAGAGACAAACAACAAATCCACACTATGCTGTGGAAGCAGTTTCTGCTGGAATTTCCAGAGTAACTAGACAGAGCCTACCACTGAAACACACAGCAACGGACTGCAGGACAGATAAGTGGAAACATGTTGATGCTGTATCTAGGGAGGCCATCGAGGCTAACTCCAGGTCTCGGCCAAACACACACATAGACTGAGAAAGATGCAAAACACTGGGGAACTCCCGAAATGTTTAGTGCTGCATGCATCGCTGGACAAGTCTAGACCAGACAAATGATACATTACACACAAGAAGGGCACTGAGGGCAGACAAGTAGTAGTATTAGGTGAATAAAAAAGAGGTGCAATTGGAGCTAACTGTTCTTATTTGCTGTTCAGCACATGCACACTTACTCATTTCTCATGGTAGAAGATTACTGGGAGATACTGTAGCTAAAATGACACAAGATCCTAACAATGTTGTTGGGTCTGCAGACATAAGTGATGAAACATGCCAAAATATTTTTTTCCTGCAGTGAAGCATCCTGCTCCTCTAGAGGTTTCCACTTATCTGAGATTCCTGGGTCTTGCATTATTTCTGTCCCCGAATTCAGCGTGGGCGACCTGGAACTCTTGTGCTGTTTATCCAAATCAGTGTCAGTGATCTATGGTACACATGATTTGTAGTTACTGGGCCAAAACATACAAAACCACCTGTATAATCCTTTCATGGCTTGCACTGTTTAATTTGGACAACTGCAATACCTATTACTCATTGCACTCATGTGGGTGTGTGCGGTACGTGTGTACAACACATCATGGAGGGGAAAGGAGGTCAGAAAATTTACGATTACTGAATTGCGCATCACGATTACACAATGACGATACCGTCAAAACAAAAAAAAATATGCCATCATTAACAATCATAGTCAGACATGCTGAGAGGTATGTGTGTTGAATTTAGTTCATTTTATGTCAAACATATTCAATTGATTCATAATTTATGGATATTTTCAACAAATATTTGTACAAAACGATTAAAAATTAAACTCTGTTCTGTAGTCATCATTTACTGAATTAGGGAAGAAAAAAAGAACCGTGTGATGAAACAGTACATCCTCTACATAAGGGATTTAAGTAGTACTCCCTCCCTTCCTGCCTCTGTCATTTCCTCTTCTCTGGTCACTTTTCCGGGCAACTCCTGGGTCGACCTACTCTCTTGTATTGCTGTCAATAAGCATGGTGAACACGTGTCTTCCCAAAGTCCGCTCTGCTGGGTTAACTCCCCTCCACCTGAGCAAAGTTCAACACAGACTACAATACTCTTAGCGTGCGGTGCTGGCTGGAATAGAGTGTATTGTCAACGATAATAGTCTGTTTGGAAAAAGAGCTTCTGCAGGACTTGATAAAAAAAAATGAAGGAAAGACTGTCCAAAAATATGCAGTGTTACATCACTTTTACGATCCATTGTGACTCACGCCCGCCTTCAGAACAGTTGTAAACACTTTCACCTTTGTGTGTGCTGCACCGTTCCCATAACCTTCTGAAATCGAAAAGCTGACATTCACACCCATTTAACGCATTGATTGGTCATCTGTGCCGAGGTGAGAAAGGAGAGTAGAGATTTGAAACACCTTTCACATTTCAAAAGTGCATGGAGAAGAAAAGAAGTCTGAAGTATAAAGATCTTTATACTTCAAGTGTTACTGGATTTGACCCCTTCGGAGGTGAGAAAGGAGCCAGGGTTTGAACTTCTCTCTCTCTAGCTCTGCTTTTTCATTCTTGACACAACTCTTTGTGTCACTTTTTATGTGAACAACCAAGTGCAACACAATGAATGACTTTCAGGAGATACAGTCTGAAGATACGCGTAGTTACCCCTGCATTTAAACAATATTTCATCTCTCATGTCCCCTTCTCCTCTCTATGACCGTCGGCTTAGAGAGAATTTGACTTCTGATGTGGTTGGACAACACGTCATATGAACTGGTTCTGAGTGACCATAAACCAACTCTTAAACTTCATTGGTTTTAGGTATGTGCAGCTATATATGACAGCAATATATACGACAACTGAGTGTATATGCTGTACACAAACACATAGATTCTTACACACACGTCCCCACACCAAGGCTAGGCTAGCCCGACAAGCACCTTTAGTCACCAAGCACATTTATTTGGGGCTTACATTACTTCAGCTCCCATGGTAAAAACCAACAACACATGTTCCCCACTATTTAAAACTTCAACTACAGTCTCATTATGTCCACCACAGTTAAGTAATCTTTGATAAGCCGCGTTTTAACTGCCAAATGTTATCAATTAAACTTTTAGGTTAGATAGCCATAAATGTGTCAGAGTGGTTAAGTGATGATTAAAGTTAAATGGGCAATCATCTGTCAATATAGGACTTATTTCCAGGTTGAAAGGGACAATGCCTTCCTCTCTGCCCAAAATAAACCCATTAGAGTGGCAGATGACTTTCCGCAAACCCTGCACAATTAGACTTATGAAGCTAGTGCGAGGGGTTAACATGAGTGACCAGTTAAAAAACAAGCCTTACAGTACGTTTCAAAGCACTCTGAGGAAGGGAACTGCCCCGGTGGCCAATTAGCCACGGTCTGGATGCCATTTAGCCTACATTTGCACTTGCCAGTGAACCCTTGCACCCTAGCAACAATGCAACACTGAACCTCAATAAATGTGTGGCAGATTTTGCTCATATTCCATGGCTCATGCAACTGTTCTGCCATAAAAGGTTTATTTGTGGGACATGTGGCCTCTCGTCATCCAGCTGGAGTATTTAAGTCTCTTTCATCCCTCTTGCATTGTGGTTTAAATGTTGAAAGGACTTTTCTTAATAATCACTGAGGTTTGAGGATTTCTTCATTATTGCAGCTGTCACATTTCAAGTCTGAATTACAACACCTTCTACGGGAGACATGCAGATATTTCGGTGGAAGTCTTATTTTGTAAAGGGAAATCGTTTTTTTTCGTTCCAGTATGGACACTGTACCATGCAGGGCTGTTGGTGGATGTATCATGAGCCTGTTTTTGTCTTGTCTTATTTTTTTCAACAGCATTAAGTTTCTCTGTCTAAACAGCAACATGGATAATAAACCTACTCAAGGCCTGGTGACAGCAGGGAAAAACACAAGGCTAAACAGGGAAGCTAATGATACCCTTGGCTGGCTGTAAACAAGAGCAATGTGTTGCTGAGACATCAAGAATTCAACCAGGCACTGACAGGAGGACCTAAAATTAGCCTAATGTTTACCCCCCTTTGGATTACAAAGGCCAGAAGTATATTGCTTCCACTTCTTGGCTTTATTTATCAGTAGCACATAATTATGTTTTTACTTGTCTTTAGCCAACAGAATCTCATCATTTTGTTAAAAAAACAAATAGGTCACATTTTACTGTAGTTACGTGTTGAACAAGCTACCAGGAAATATTCTGCAGTTCCTGGGTTAATTTGTTTTAAGAGGATTCTTTCTAAATTCACACTGCTAGTGCTGATGGTAAAACTTTCCCAGAGGTAATGGGGGGAAATTTAAGGAATTACTGGGAATCCAGGGTTTTAAAGAGTTAGAGGGGGAAGTGCTTACTGAAAATGTACAGGAAAAAGGGAGTGAGTAGGAGAGGAGGATCTTGGCCAGAAACACAGACGCAGGAAGATTATGAAAGCATGAACAGAAAAACACAGCGAGAATATAAGTGAGAAAATAAACAAGCGGTAGGCTGCCAAGCACTGGCTCAGCAGAGGTACTTCCCCTTATGTGCACAGCTGGATTTATGAGACGGTGAGCAATACTCCCCTCTCCTCTCCCAGACTCTGACACAAGCAGGGGAATTTAGCTGCTCCATGCTAGGCTGCTTCAAAAATAGCATTGGATAGCTGCACAGTAGTAGCCTAATAGCAACAACAACAAGGAAGTGCTCATAGAGTGTTGATCTACAGTAAGACTTCATAATCTCTCCAATCAACACTGTACTGAGTCAATGACAGCCCACAGATGCTTAATTTCATAGAGTAACAGGTTTGTTACATATGGTTAGCCAAAGGTGGTTTGATGACAGTGTTACAGGCCACACAGTCACCAGTATCTGTCAGTTTTCTTCAGTTTCTTTAGCCTAAAAGCAAATAGCAAATTGTGTGAGTTTAGAACTAAGTGGATAAAAGATAACAGCCAGAAAAAGGGTTAGGGTTAGGGTCAGTGTCAGGGTCAGGGTTAGGGTTAGGGTTAGGGTCAGGGTTAGGGTTAGGGCCAGGGTTAGGGTTAGGGTCAGGGTCAGGGTACTGGACATAAAACAGTGTTGGCATCGAATAAAGTCTGGGGTTTTGCAGAATGATCCAATATTGACATTCTTGTAATGGCAATATGGGCTGAAAGGTCATAGGTTCATAAAAATAAAAAAGGTTTCTGCCTGTTGGGCAAATTTCATGCCAATAATTTGCATCCAAAACAAAAGTTTCCATCCAAATGTGGTGCAAATAATAACAGAATTTTCAGAAAATCGGCAAAACAAAATGTTAATTAATGAGCATTGCCATCCACTACTGTTGTGTATGTAGTGTAGTGTAGTGTAGTGTATGTGAATGTTAGGAGTTGGCTCATCAAGCCATTGCCAGTGCCATTAAACCATTGCAGAAGAAGAGGGCGCAACGAAACATCATTAGAGGAGTGCTAGTCAAACCTCAAATGATGGAAAACCTTGTGGGAAATGTGATGAAATATGACATTTGTTTATTTCATAATTTGAGGAGAGGAACAGACTTCTCGTCACTCCACGCATATCTGATGTTTTAATCTGACACTATTTTTCCTTTCTTCAGTGGAGTGGAAGCTTGCGTGACATTAAACTTGCATGATGTACAGTGGTTGTGATTTATTTGATAAGTATGTTTCCATTTCACTTTTTTACACTGTCCTTTTATTGATATAATAACTTTTCCACCTCAGCCACACCTAAAGCAATATTTTGACATATTTTCAAATTTCTGGCATATCCACTTTTTTTTCTAAGATTATTTTTTTGGCATTTTTGCCTTCATTAGATAGTGGGCAGCGAGGAAGCAGACGGGGGTATGACATGGAGCAAGGTTGGAATCAAACGTTCAGAATCAGAAACGTTGCAGTTATGTGGCATGTGCAATAACCATGTGGCTACCGGGGCACTCCCACTCTGTACTTTTTATGTGTAAATTAAAAAGGCACATGAAAAATGTGACCATTAGCTTTTGCAATATGCTGATCAAACACAAACAACCAAAACATATAGAATCAAACACATAACCTATGCTGTTTGGCAGAGCAGTATAAGTCTCTTTCTGTCTTTGAAACACACATACAACCGGTTTTATCATTAGCATTCCTGCTCATGAGACAGATTTCCTCGTCTGAGAGACGGAAATGTGTTTTTTTTTTTTTCGTTGTTGTTGGTGGTAAGTTGTGCTTGCCTTAAAATGGAGTGTAAAGTCTTGAGAGGAACTGGACTAACAAGGCAGGGCAAAACAAATAAGTGACATGTTTTCTGCCAAGGCCAATGTTTTTTATGACTTTATACAAAGTCTGTTATTCCTTCCTGGTGTGCTGAAGTTTCTCTTCAGCCTAAAAATGTTTTACACAGCCCAGGCCTGTGGTGGAAAATCTGGTAAAACTCACTGTCAAATGAAATTATACAAAAGAATATTCACAACATTTCCTGATAGTACGCCCTGATTATCCCGTTCCATCTCTAAAAATCTCAAGATGTTTCAGGAATCCCAGGACCAGACCTTTGAAAATAATGTAGAAAAAACTGACAATGAAATGCACGCATTACAAACAAAATTTATCTGGAAATTATGGTCATGTTGTGTGTGTAGCTGCTTGCATTAATACATAAGTAAACATTAAAACTACACCCTTTTTGCAAAGTACACATTGCTGATGCAATCCGTCCCTGAAAACCAGCTTTCATATCGGACACAAGTTATTTACAAAGTCTACATACTTTATCTCGCTGTTTTCTGGTTAAAGGCGCAGCAACTTTGGAGACAAGTTCTTTAGATACAAGCTTAGAGAGAAAAGACGTTCACAAGTTATATTTACACAAAGTAACATCAAACTAATGACATGATATTCTCCTCCAGGTGAATTTCCGAGAAGCCTGGCATTACTACGAACCTGTTTCTCACAGGGCACTTTAACATACATGTTCTACACAATCTGGTACAGCCCATTTATCCTGTTTAGGCTAGCTTGGAAATGATTCATAGCTTTACAGAGATAACCAGATTTGCAGATAAACAGTAAGTCAAAATAGAGCTTATGGCATAATGAACTGCAACTGCCAATTATTGCAACATTTCCAGCTATCTACCACCGCACACCCACAGTGGCTGCTGAGTGTTAGTTAGCTTTTACAAAAGGGTGTTTTGTGGCAGTGCTTCAACTCCCTCTGGCTACTGGGAGCAGTGAAGTTGTGATCAGCAGTTTGAGGCATCTGTCTGACATTTAAGAGCACATAGGAGAACCACGCAACACAGCAAATGAAAAGAAAAAGATCTGGCTTTAAGTGGAAAAGAACAAAAAACAAATCATGTGTGCAGAGAAAGGAAATAAATTATTTATTTATGGTAAAATAATCTCATTATCTCTGTCACCATTTTATTTTCTTCTGGAAAAAAAAAAAAAAAACAGAAATAATGATTCTCACATGAGCGTGGATACTCACCGGTAATTCAGAAGGTTCAGGGAGAAACTCTGCATCTTCTCCAAAAATAAAATCTGGAGGCAATTCTGGATACCGTGCATTAAATATGATATCCCCTGGAAGAAAAGAGGAAAACTGATTATTATCTGATTGATGACCTACCGCACTGATTCAGACTACATGAATCTGACACAAAAGTTGAATTACTTCTACTATAAAATGACCTAAGAAGTATCAAGGGATGACCGTTCACCTCACATAAGCCTATACTTATGTCTGCAAAAAACTCAATCTTAATAAGCCATTGTGAAGTGAAAACATATGTCCAGTGGAGTGTGATTATTTCATTTTGTCATTTCCTACATGTGATTATTTCATTTTGGGAAGATGTTTTGGGGTAAGTTTGAAGAGGTTTATTTCAGTTAATCAAGGCCAGTGGTGAGTCTGTGTGTCTGTTGGGAAAAGGAAGGTTGTGTTATGCTTATGGCTTCAGAGACCTGGGCACTGATTTACAGATTGTGTACACATGGTGAAGTACTTCCTGAGTTTTCACCTATTAATTCTCTCTTTGAGCTGCACAAATAAAGTTATTATTATTATTACTCACCTAATATTAGTGTGGGAACCTGGTTTACTCTGTCTAGTTTCAAGATGTGTGTTGAACATTGCTGAATCATGGGTGACTGCAGCAAGAACAAAGTGAAATTATCTTAACCCCTATGTCCTGACGGCTGAATCTGATATGGAATGGCTTGTTGAGGCAGTTTGGTTTTTTCTGCACGGTATGGATTTGAGCTCTGTGGTTTTTTTTTTTAAGCACCTAAACTGATGAGCAAACTTGACATTTACCGGTGAAGCTGCTCACATCCTGCCAAACAGGTCTGTCTTGTGAAGATAAGTGCAGAGATATCTTTTAATATATTACCCAAGAAGGAACGTTAAAATCAAGTTTAGTTTGGGGAGTTTTTATTTATGATATTTAAAAGGAGGGAAACAAATAAGTGCTGAACACGATCATTTCAAAAAAATGCAGAGTTAATTGCTAATGCATTCGGATGAGATACAAAATAAAACTACAGATTGTAAACGGCCTTGGTTGAAGCAAGGACAAGACATCATGACATGATCACATAACACGCTGCTTAGCCTGGTTCACAATGTTCTGATATTATGTTACACAATTCTATTTGTGTGCTGCAAGACTGTTCTGTTCTGCTTTTTTTGGTCTTTCCAGCGACAGCAAAAAGAGACAAACGTACACATATGGAAGTATTTTTCCAGTGGAGAAGAGTCAAACGAGGAGACGAGAGAGAGGATGTGCGGTAAACGCTACTGGAAGTCAGTCAAAGATGTACTGGCATGATTCCAGACGGAAAAAGGAGGTCTCGGAACGGCAACCTTTACAGGTTATAGCATACGCTTTTATATATCGCTTTGTTCATACATCCTGAGACAGCCTCCACACTTCGGCTGTAGTCTGGTAACACACACACACACACACGGGTCTGCATAACGTGACTCCGCAAAGTCTCAATCAAAAGAGTAATGACACACATGGGTCTGGATAACGTGCCTTCATAAAATCTTACTTCTATTTCAGCCAGACATCTTATTGAGGTCATAAGGGCGTAATATGTACAACAACAAAGGCCACAAATTGTTGTTTAGCAGCACCAGCCACGGTGGTGAAATGGAAGAGGGGGGGGGGGGCTTGCATTAGTGGTGCTTAGCTCTGTGCAGATTGTGCCACACTTTTGCACGCTATCAGTAGGCAGGTCCATAGACTGGCAGACACCAACCTGCGGCCCTGCATCCTTGATTAAACAAACGCTCTTCCTCAGGCCAGAGCACAGGAAAGCACAGCAACTAGTACAACAGCTGCAGAGATGTCACGTGCCATGCCAGAATGCCAGCGGTCTGTTTTTGTTTTGTTTTTTCTCAGGTTGCAGCCTTCATGTCTCCATGAATTAAAGACTTCTTCCTAAACTATGACAGAGTAAAGACGGGGTAGGCTGCATGGCCACATCACAATGTCAAAACACCTATCTCACAAAGAAGTACATTATGTATTATTCCAGGTAAATCTAATTATCTAGTGTAATTACGTGACGTCACTTTATATTTACTAGAAGGAAACTATGTCCAAAAATACTCAAGAGCTCAAGTGTTGGAACCAGCAGCTAAAACTTTCCAGACAGGTCTGAAGTCTCATCCTGCTATCGCCCAGATGGTGACAAACACTTTTGCGTGTTTCTAAGTGACTCCACAATTGTGTTGCATATACTTCAATCTTACATCTACACATTCCTCGAGTCGCGCCACAACATCCTGACACAGGTCATAACCATTTCTGTCAGGCCAGATTTTTAGCAAATTTTGCTCAATAAGCAAAGCCCACTTCCCCTAACTAGCCGTGGGTTTTTTCCCCGCAGCAGGCCTGCATTTACACTAAACATGACACAAAGGAACTTCAGACACGTACTCTTGATGCTTTAGGCATGTCCTAATCAGTGCTGGAAAATAACTAAATACATTTACTCACGTATTATACTTAAATGCAAATTTGAGGTACTTGTACTTGAGCATTTCCGTTTTTTGCTACTTTATACTTCCACTCCACTACATTTCAGAGGGAAATATTGTACTTTCTACTCCATTTATTTGACAGCTTTAGTTACTTTTCAGATGAAGATTTGACACAATGGATAATAGAACAAGCTTTTAAAATACAACACATTGTTAGATGTCTATGAGTTGTTAACAGCTCCACCAAATAGTGATTTTTCCCTCTAAACTTCTCACATGGCTTCATTTCAATAAATGTTCAAATGATCCAATATTTCAGCAAAAATCAAAGAAAAAAAATCCAAAAGCTGAAAACATATTTGTGTATCAGAACTTTTGTTTTTTTCTTCTTTCCTCTCCCACTAATTATCTCATGACCCCTCAGATTTATCTGCTGACCCTTTGGAGGGGCCTGAACCCTAGGCTGGGAACCACTGGACTAAACTAACTGTATATAAAGTAGTTGAAACTAGCTCCACCTCCAGCAGCTACAACAGTAACATGCTTCAGTATTAGTAATCTAATGATGTCATATATAATAATACATCAGTCAGTTTACTGCAATACTTTAACTACATCAAGCTGATAATGCAAAACAGACTTTTATTTGTAATAATAGTATTTTTACATTGTTGCACTGGTACTTTTACTTAAGTAAAAGATTTACTTGATTTCATTTAGACCTGCACATTAACAGACTACTGTTACTGTTTACTTCCGTTAACTTGATTGGTGACAAACTGATGCCCACACATAATGGAGCGATGATAAATGATATGTGTGTGTGTATACGAGCCTAATATGGCTCTCATGACTCACAATACTTCCAGTAACACCGAATTGAAATCATTCTAAATCACGATAAGAATTACTCAACAACATCTAGTGATATTGCCCATTGGGCACGTTAGGAGGCATGCTCATGAGGGAAAGTCTCTTGATGTGGGCTTCCTCTCAGAAGTGAAAGACCATTCCAGTAAAGTTAAGTGGCAAAAACAACAGCAGGTTTACTGGTATCACTTCACTGATTAAGCATCTTCATCATCAGAAAAATATTCATCATGTTTTTGTACTTCAGGAATTCCTGTGGGTGCTCTTGGTCTTATGCTTGTTTAGTAACTGCAGTTAAAATACATTCCTACGGTGGTGTTTGGTTAATGATGCATTTTGTTGAAGTGATACAGAGTGTTTACATGGTTTTTTCTATGACTGCCCTCTTTCTTTTTTTTTCCAGCTGTCCTCAGAGTTCTCATTACCTCAAAAAAAAAAGAAGAAGAAGAAGAGAAGAGGCCATGAAAAAGAGGTTTGAGGTTTGCTTCTTAGACATTTTGAAGGATCCATTTTCCCAGATAGTGGATCATTTTGTAGCATGAGTATGGTTGGAGGATTAGGCTGTTGTTGCAGTCCAATTCAATATTTAGTGTTTTTATGATTTCACGTGGTGTTGGTGATTTCAGCTGGTGTAAAAGTGAAACCACCTCTCATCTCATCATCATCAAAGTGGCCCCCTGTGAGACAGAAGTGAACCTTTCTGCCCCCAAAACACTGATCAAGGTTGGCTTGAAATGTTTTATCTGGAATTAAATTAACTCAGCACTGACATACTCTTTTTAAAGTGTAGTCCCATTGCTCTAGACAACGAATCAATT
Source organism: Thunnus thynnus (assembly GCF_963924715.1). NCBI lineage: Eukaryota > Metazoa > Chordata > Actinopteri > Scombriformes > Scombridae > Thunnus > Thunnus thynnus. The sequence goes on along the minus strand of NC_089532.1, from coordinate 25,350,049 downwards.
AACCTGAGCTCAGTGAGTGAACCGCATATTGAAATGCTGTCAGTTCTTACATTTTAGAGTACAAAGAAACAAACAAATGGATGAAAAAAACACAGGAATTCAATTGCATTAAATGAGCTCAAGTGCTTACTTACATTTGAGGGTTTCTCCAGCGTAGGGGATGTGAAGTTTGAAGCGATCGCAGCAGGGACCAGGAGTCAGAGATGTGCATCTGAACGAGGAGGTTAATGAAAACAACAAAAGAGTCAGCGGGAACACTTGGTCTAATAGTCTGAGAGCAAGTAACAGTAAACATTTGCAAGGTTTCTGATTCATCAAAACACACTACATTACTGACTGTGACTAAAGATTGTGTTCTTCAGAGCGCCAACACAAACTACTGTCTATTTATGTCAAATTCCACTCTACACATCACCAGTGTACAGCCTGGTGTGATGAGAAACATGAATAAGTTGCAATTTTAAATGATTTTATGGAGGACAAACAGGGAAAGTGGGTGTAAAGTTTGACATCAGACCGCCAGATTTCAGCTGATATTGACATGATTCAATCTTGGTCGCTGTTGTACTAACACTAACAAACTGCCTGAATAAGGCCTGACAATAGGACCACCTGTTGCATACAGCCAGCCAGCTAATGAAATGTAACCTGCATGCACCAAGTGTGGGATATATTAGTGTGGTTTTTCTTTTTTTTATATGTATATATGTTATTTTACAGCACATCAGTCATAAAAAACAATAGATCTACTAGGTATAGGTATTTTGGATTTATTGTACAGTTTTACGTTAAACAGGGAAAATGATTAATTTTGTTTGTTTATAATTTTCTTGACATACTTTTTTGTGAAGATCAGAATTTAGTAAATCTGAGAAATCTAGGTCTGCATTTTTAAGTAGGACACTCAGCTTATAGTGTGACAAGAAACATGACAAAACTCTCACTAAATTGATGTGTGATTCATTTATGACACATTTCCTATAACTAAATATAACTATAACATGTAGACTAGATGTGATTAATTGATTTATCGTTATGTCTATAAATGTCAGAAATTAGTGAAAAATGCTCTTTATAGTTTGCCACAGTCCAAGGTGACATCTTCTAATTTCTTCTTTTGTCCATCCAACAGTCCAAAACCAAAAGATATGAAGTTTACTATAACGTATGATGAAGAAAAGCGTCAAATCGTCACATTCGAGCAGCTGAAACAAGCACGTTTTGGCATTTTATCTGAAAGAATGACTAAAATGATTATTTAATTATTAAACTAGTTGCTGATTAATATTCTGTTGATCGTTATATCTCTAATATCGACTTTGGTTAAAACGCTCATTTAAGACACCTGATGCATCTCTTTTTGATGAGAAAGTACTTTTACCATTAAGGTCATTTCTTTCGTTTTCTGCCCTACAAGTTTCCACACATCCCTGCTAAGACAATAATAAAGTCTTTAAATAAAATCTTTATCTTAATTAAAGATATGTAAATGACCACTATTTGACTTTAAGAGGTTTCTAGTGGAGTTGTGGTGAGTTGTAGCATCACTACTTCAACATTAGGATTATTATTTAGTTTGCTTAGCAACAATCAAAAAAGTCCCTCTTTCACCACTAATTCCCTGACGATGAGCTCCTACAGCTTCCGTTTTCTTACTAGTTTACTAAAAAACAGCTGTTGCCAGATTAGTCTAAACCAAACATGCCAACCAGTCATCTGAAAGACTGATAACAGCTGAAAGGCCTTACATCGGTCATGTCTTCCAGCTGTGACTAAAGTCAATTGCAGATAAGCTGTAATAGGTCACATGATGACAAATATGATGATCTTGTAGATATTTTTGAAAAATATATTGCTTAGTTAAGCACAGATACAGTTCCTTTAATAGAGTTGCAAAGTGGGACAAGTTAAAGTGTCCAGGGTTCAGTAAGAAAAAGTGCTGTTCATTTTTCCACATAGACATTTCTAGGTAACTGATAGTTGGAGGGTATGAAACTCTTCCAGCTGAATCACGAGTATGAAAGATGAGCAAGTGCGTTAGAATATATGTAGTAAGTCAAACCTTTCTGTACAAAAATGTAAAAGCTATGACTGGTGAGAAAAATCCAACCACTGAGCTTAAAATGATATTACATGTACTGCTAAAGATGAAGCTTTGTACCTTTATAATACATTCAAAAGTTTAAAGATCAGGCACTTCAGGACGGACAAAAATGTCTCATCAAAGCCCAAAATAGATGAAACAAACACACCAGACTGCCTACAGAGCTGACAGGTTATTTTAGTTTGCAGTTTTTACAAACAGGTAGAGTGGGATGACTCGACTTTAATGCTGTTATAGAGGACAACTGAACCAGCAGTCATTAGGATTTATCTGATAACCTATTGGCAAAATAAATCTTACAACAGGTCAAACATGGGAAAAAAGCTACAATGCATTATGTTGATAAATACTGCAGTCTGGATTTTGTGGTATCTTGTTATTTCAGAAAAATAGGGCACTTTTTTTTTTTCTCTCATTGCACTTCCGTAGAAAACAGCGCTCTAGTGTCAAACTCTGCACATGCATTGTTCTGCACGGTGAAGCTCAAACATCCAACTGAAGGAGCAAGAAAAAATATGTTTTTGAGTGGAGGGAGACTTTAAATATTTATAAATATAATATATAAGCAGTAATAAGTACTTTAAAGCACTATGTTTGCATATCTGCTGTGGGTTTAATGTGTATTTTCTGATAATCCCTGTATTAAAGTCTTTTGCACTGAATATTTACCCCCAAAAAAGTTTAAATATTAGACACTGGGTCAGTCTTACATGATTGATACTAACGACTCAAAAGGAATATGTAGATATGTAGATTTTGTTTGCAGTGATTGCCCCAATTCCCATATCATTTGAATGCGCCATCCCTGCAGTGCTACATTCAAATGATCTGCGATATGACTCTTGTGTTTCACTCGGGGAACCAGTGGTGCAAAAACTACACCTCACCCAGTTTTGAGGTCTGTGACACGGAGACAGTTGGTGGAGTCCAGTCCCACACGGCCGTCCCGCACCACGCTGCACAGCAGGGGCCGCAGCTCCGGTGATATCCGGTGCAGTGCGACCTCAGGGGACATACTGCTCATTGTGTCCGCTCCGAGGAGTCTGTGGACAGGACACAGTCAGACGGTGAAGGGATAACGCAGTAAAAGTCAATGTATGTGAACTGCATCATGTACTGGAGATGACACGGTCATGTTTGTTTCCTGGTGTAATGGAAATGTTGGTCTACGCGTCAGAATCGATTATCAGTTATCTGTTCTAAGATTTTGACTTTTTGGGGGGACACACGGTAAATGTTCGCCGACATGAAAATGTGTTTAGGTGAGAAGTATATGATGAAACTGGTCAGGAGCACAACATTGAGACGGGAATAAAACATTTTCTATGACACTTGCCTCCTCTCCATGTTTATAAACTGACTGTAGACTGGATGCTCGGTAGCTATCGTTAGTTTACGTCATACTGTGTCAAATTGCTATAATTTGAACGTGCGGTTTAGTTAAAAAACAATGTGTCCAGTATTATAAATTGAAATGTAACCTACGGTGTGTGTTAAGAGTACCTGAATGAGCTGGAAAGTCAGATAGTTTAAGCGTTGACTGTAATGTTTACTTCATGCTCCCAAACATTTCCGCTACATGTTGTTTGGGTCCTTAGCCACTTAGCCGTCCGTGATAATGCCTGTCGATACAATTAGTATTGCCATCCGCAGAGCCAAATTTCTTACAATAACATCACTGATAAAAGCATGTTTTTATTTTATAAACGTATGCATGAGCAATTTTACGCAACGGTAAATGTGTAGGCACTTATTCAATCACAACAATGGGTCCGGCAGTAGCTGTAACATAGCAGCTGATATTGCGCACTTTGACCCTCTGGTCTGTCTGCAGTTGCTCACTCTACTAGAGCAAAATTTTAAATGCAAGGTAAATAATGTGTCGCATTTCTCTTCCTTACAACAGTTTGTCTCAAAATACTTTATTTAACGTAAGCGTTTAATTAAGCTGAGTCATATTCCTTTTGTGTTTTTGTGATATATTGCACAATACTCCTAGCTAATCTGTCCACAGTTGTAATTTAAAAAAATTGACCAACGTTGCGCACGTAGTTTCTAGAAAGTTGTAGCTTAATATTTGTTTTGTGTCATGTTGGCGTTTATCTGACAGCTCTGGAGGCGTTACTGATTTGCACAATAAAGATTTATGCAAAGTTTATTGCACAGTAAGCCAATACTACATGGTGAATACTATAAAACATCACTATATGCAGTAGTAATATAGGTGTTTACATGATATTGGAGTACAGGTATAACGTTACATGGAGAATTTCATACTTGCTCTATATATTTTTATTTACAATACTTTAAGTAAGTAGTTTGTAGCTTTAGTAAGCATCCACTTAAGTATATATCAAGGAAGTACTAACTTAAAGGACATGTTCACAGTTTTTCAAGTCTGTCTTAATATAACAGTCAGGTTCCCTAATGAACATTTTTTGCTGTAATCATTCCTCCTGTTCATACTGACCATAAGAAGATGCCTTTGTAATGTACTTACTATATAAGTGATGGGGGCCAAAATCCATAGTTCTCCTGTGCAAATATGTATTTAAAAGTTTATCTGAAGCTAATATGAAGCTTCAGCATCCAAATGAGTCAAATCAAGTAGATATCTTTCAACGTTACAGTCTGTTTAGTGCCAAAGTCCCTCTTTTTGTTACTGTACTTCCACCGCAGCTTAACAGGGAAACACTGTCCGAGAAAACACAGAGAGGTAATTTGATGCTAAAAAAGACTGTAGATGTGGCAGATATCCACTTTATATGACTAAGTCATACTGCATTTTTGCACAAAATGACTGTGTGGACACACTGTGGATTTTGGCCCACATCACATAGGCTACATTGAAAGCACATTTGAAGGGGATCTTTTAAGAGCCAGTATATACAGGAAGAATGCTTACAGCGAGGAAAACCTCTTTCACCGTTCACATGGACACCTGACTGTTGCTTTAAGACACACCTCAAAAATTGTGAACCTATCTTTTAATCAAGTACTTGTATAATCATCTTTTAATATACAAATATACTGTATACTTATATGAGTACATAAACATTTATATAACATATGTGCACTTTAATGCTTGACTTTTACTTTTAAATCCTATTGTATTGTTATATTTCCCTTGCTTTGATTAATATAGTTTGTTCAATTAAGTTTAATGATATAACCACATTTCCATTCTGATTATTTATAAGCAGCAATCACTCTCTGGGCCACATTACAACTTAATCAAAGCTTCCACAGACTTTTTAATGCATCACACATCAGGTTCAAATTTACTCATATGAGTATACTTTAAAATGACATTAATATATAAATAAAGATGAGAAGAGAGGCATAAACACTGTATGAGTACGTGCAGCAAGACCAGTGGTGTTTCTACATCAAGCCGGTTTTGCTGATATGCAGCTGGGAAATTCCACCTACATGGGAGTGATTCAGAACTGCTCTCAAAGTACACAATAGAAACAGCCACAGTAAAATATGTTTAGTTGGTTATCATCCAACCATTAGGGATGTATTGCATTTAATGATATGAGGAGTTGTCTTATTAGTTCAACATTCAGCTATAGTTTAGTGTCCTTCTCAGTATTAAATCATTGGGACAGTATGACAATGATGAAAAAAAGAGCCTTTAACAAACTAAGTGTGTGTGTGTTTTGGGGACTGGGGGTGTAATGAGAGTAAAAGAAGTGTTTTGGTGATTATAGTCATTATATAATTTTTTTTTTTTACTTAAATGGTCATATGATTGTAATAACAATCATTATCCAGTTAAGTCTTAACTGCCCAATCAGACGAAGGCAAAATATGTAATCTTACTAGTTTTTAAAAACGGGTTCAACAACCATTTCTTTTTCATTTTGCTTACGGCTCAGTCTAAATTGTTTAACCCTGATTTGCATTTAGACTAAACTGCTTGAATGTATGACTGCAGTCATTTTAGAGCACACTTTGCTCAATTAAGTCCCACAATGTGTGTGTCAACATGTAAATCATCTCTTAATTCATTCATTTGGCAGATATACTGTTCAGCTTGAGGCTGAGTGGAACCTTATGAGTAATGGTTACCTTTTACATATCTACTGTACAACGCTTATTCAGGTTGGTCAGCTATGATAATTCAGCCTCAAATTCAACATGCACAGGGAGAATTTTAAGAGGGTTCCCTGCTGTTTCAAGTGGTCTGACAATGCAGATCTCATAATATTCACCTGCAGTGGAAGCGTGGAGAGTTCTAGGCTAGCTTTTCATGCCTGCAGAGGGAAGACAATATGCTGCGAGATGTGGGAGAGAGAATTGAGCCATCCTACAGCCAGCGGCCAGGCTTTCCAAGTCTTCCACTGCCTAGGAAGAGATTTGAAGAGATTAACACACTAGCATTAGCTCTGATACAAGCCGAGGATTGAATTAATTAAAGACTTTGCCGGGCTGCGGTGCATTCACGTGGTGTAGCATTGAAATATCCCCACACCCCCAATAAGATTGGAACCTGTCCAACTCAGCCAGTGATGAATGCTCTATTTTTACCTTCTTCCTTGTTTCAGTCAAGCTCATGCTAATGTGGGAGATAAATAATATCAAGTGATTTTTGTTTGGAGGCTGTTGAGAAACTAGTTTACATATTTTGCCTGAAGTGCCCTCAAGGATTCTGCTATATTAGTCCTTGTCCTCGATTATGAATTGGTTTTACTGGAAAGGCCTGGATGAATGTTGGGAAATTCAAGAATTTCCTAAATCATCAACCTGTTATTCAAAATGAAGAATGGTAATCTTGTACTTTAAGATATTTCATGTCCAGAAAGGAGAACGACCAGCAAATAACACAAATGTGTCTTAATCAGATCATGACTGAAGAGGCTTTTGATGTGATCGTGGTTGGTTCCTGTATGACTGACTTGGTGAGGTGAGTAACTCAGACCTTGTCCGCTAATTGACTGCAAGCTAATGAAACAAGGTGTGCCAGATGTGCTTCCTTAAATTACCATAAATCAATCTTCCCATTTTATGATAAAGCTTGGTACAAAATCTCTAACTAAAATGGGTTCAGGAAACTCCTCTGCTTCCTCAGGTGTGCCCAACAGGAAGCAGCACATTGGGCAAGTTTTCATTGCCATATTAGGACACGTATTTCAAAAATGTGCTGCAGAGTTTCTCAACCTTTGAGTCAAGACCCTTCGTGGTATTTCTTAATATATAAATGATTTTGCAAGAAGTTTCTGACTGATATGTTTGATATATTTTTGATGAAATATTTCAAGTTCAAGCACAAGATAATTTAATTGTCTTGTCAACCAGAGCTTTTAGATAAATTAAAATAAATGAAACAAAACATCGGTCACACAAACATTAAACCTCTCAAGTGAGTAGTGTATAAACAATATGTGCAGTCATCTGTGTATTTTATCATCTCTGTAAAAGTTAAAAAAAAACCTTGTTTTACAGCACTGGGACCGGTATTTTGAAAATATTTTCAGTGGAGCTGCAACAATTAGTCAATTAATGGATTGGTCGATTGACAGAAAATTAATCAGCAACTATTTTCATAATAAATTCATGGTTTTTGTTATTTTTATCAGAAAAAATGCTGAAATTCTCAGGTTGCAGCTTCTTAAATGTGAATATTTTCTGGTTTCTTCTCTGGTTTTCTTTTTTCTGAATATCTTTGGGTTGTGAATGTTGGTCGGGACAAAACAAGACATTTTATGTTGCATCTTGAGCTTTGTGTAGCGTTGATCGACATTTTTCACCATTTTCTGACCTTTTATAGACCAAACAACTATTATTGACAGATTGATCAGTAATAAAAATAATTGTTTGTTGCAGCCTTAATTTACAGGTCTATTTATCTGACTTTTAGTGGTCCCCAACCTGTGGGTTTAGGTTAGGGTAGATAAAAATCAAGACAAGATAAGGTATGAGAAATAAAATAGTATTCCTGCACACATAATTATGTTTATTTTGAAATTAATTAGGATAACTAATAGGGCCGTACAGGGATGCATTGAATACAGAGGCCAATGAAAGCAAATTTCACAATAAGCAAAGGAAAGCCAACAAATCCAGATAAAAAAAACTGAGTTCAGGCCAAGGAATAAATACAATCCTAGCAATACAGGACAAAAAATAATAGAAATAAAGTAATGGGCAACATATACATCAACACGAGGGAGGTCACAACTCTAGTTGGCCTACCCCAGTAAAACCTCTGAGCTAACATGCAGACAAAATATTAACCCTATTTTTTTTGCCTCTTTTACTTTTTTCCTCATTTTTATTTTTTCTAGTGAAATACTTTCAGCTCCTTTGGGTTCTAAAATTCTTTCAAATAAAACAGTCCAAAAGGGAACAAAACAGCCATGCTTGCAGCTCTGTGAGTCTGTAATTAGGTACAGTGGAGCTTTGAGTTAAATGCTAACGTCGGCATGCTAACATGCACACGATGTTAGTTGTTAATGTTAGTTTAGCGTGTTATATCATGCTAACATTTGCTAATTAGCACTAAACTCAAAGTGCAGCTGAGGCTCATGGGAATGTGTCCAGCTGAATGTGATTAGTTTTACAGATATTTGGTCATAAACTAAAGTACTAGACAAATAAAATTTTGGACTTATCATGTTGAAGCTAGAGGAAAAGTCAAAGGATCAGCAAAATTATTACACCTCATCCCAAGGGGGAACTTGAATGTCTGTACAAAATTTCATGGCAATCCATCTAATAGTTGTTGAGATATTTCAGTCTGGACCAAAGCGCTGGACTGACAGGCCAACCGACACTGACATCCTAGCTAGCATGGCTAAAAAGGTTAAACTGAACATTAATCATATCCACACTGCGACCATATCCTGCGATTAAAGGTCACAACTAGACATTACTTCACTTTGCAAGGTTACAAGCCAAAAGATTTAGGAACCACTGTTTTTAACTAATACAGTTTCACCACAGTGGTCTTTGCCGAAAACATGTTTCCCTTTATTGTTATTAATCACCACAACAACCACCATTTTCCTTCAGGGATTTTATTTTGACATGCATGCTTGTGGAAAATATGGCATATGGGGTGAAGGGTGTTTTCCATCACGGCTTGAAATGGACTGTACAGTCCTGTCTACACTAGAATAGAGGAAGTGGTCTAAACTTAGATAATGCTGCTGGCTCAGTGCTTGTCCTGAAAGCCCAAAATGTTATAGGGAACATCGATGGTCCTTTTGCTACTATCCATCTTTACATTTGATTTTAAAACCCTTAAAATAGTTTAATCAGCTGTTGTTCCAAGGTATTAAAATTGATTTATTACACCAGTAAGTTTTTATTGTTATACATAAACCAAAGAATTGATCCCGTCATTGACAGACAATGCAGGTCTGATCATCACTTGTAAAATCCGACTCAGGTTTTAAGGATTCAAAGTGTGCAGATGATAATTACTGCTTACTAAAATGTCAGCGTTGCATCATCCTCATACGTGGTTCTTTAGCCAAATAAGATCCTTTCCCATAAATGGTTAGTCATCAACTCCAGTTACAATGAATTAGTTGAAAACAATTTGTCACCCTCATTTACCAAAACCTATGTGAGGAGTGATGCAATCAAACAGACACATGACGTTAATACAATGTCAGAAGTCTACATGGGCTCCAGCCAACTAAACGTCCAGCTGTCAGCGTGAAGAAGTGCGTCATTCGAGCTTGTGCGACCGTTTTATTATAAAGTTTGTATTGTATTCGTTTATGTAAAACCCGGGAAAAAAATAACTGTCACCTGGGTGCCAGCAAATGGCTGATCTGAACAAACAACCACAATCTGTGCTTCTGGGAAAAAAAAAAGTTTCATGGCACTCTTGCGAGCACGCACTCCAACTCAAGTTGTCACATTTTAGTTGTCGCTCTGTTCCACAAGTCCCCACTTATCAAAAACATATGCCTTCTCCTACTGTTTTTTTTTTTTTTTTTTTTTTTTGAAAGTATTTATTTTGTTGCTCATTAGCAATTCAACCCATGACTCTGCGCTTTGAAGGGCAGGAGTTGTCAATTAAGACCCTAATAAGCTAACGGGAAATCGTCTGTTTCTGGAAAGTGTGTATGTGTGTGTGTGTGTGTGGGGTTGGGGCTTTTTGGATGGAGGTCAGAATGGGGAGAGGGGAGGGTAGTTGGAATACATTCGCACCCCTTCAAAGTGATATGCATGGCTTTGAAGTTAGAAATCCAGTTGTCTTGAACAGCCAGTGTTTGTGTGGTGGTACAATTGACTGACAGACATGAACACACACACACACGCACGCACACATACACTCGCGCTCTCTCTCTCTCTGCTTCTGCTTTGCCATTCAAACACACAACTGTAATACAAATCTCTGTAACATGTTGTTATAAAATATCAGTCTGGCTGTAGAGCATACTATGCTCCATTTTTTACAGCATGTTGTTTGGTAGTAAAAGGTTGTGTGTAATTGCCGTCTATCTGCAGTGCACAGAGAGGAGGAGCAGAGCCAGCAAGGATTTTAACCCATTGTCAAAGCCATACAGTGCCCCCTACTGCCACACTTTACTGAATGGAGACTCTTTTCACCTGCAGCTGAAACCTGAGTTCCCCAAATTCTGGAGCAGATCCAATGTGTACCACAGGATTGTTTCTATAAAAGCACAGTACTCCTAATTTTATCCAATGTTTTTCACAGAATGGTTCTCAAATTTGAGCACATAGCTGTCAGGTAGTCAGTCCATGAAGTCATATTTCTTTGTGTAACTATTCCTCAAAATATTACTCAGTGCGTGCTACTGTAGCTGAAGTGTTTCATTCTTAAATGATTGGTTATTGTAATACATCTGCAGGTGAGTGCAAATTGTTGGATTTCTAGCTCTTATATAACCTTTTAGACCATGTTTTAGTGCAGTGGTTCTCAGTCTTTTTGCTCCACATTCAGATGAAGGATTGTGTACTTGTGATCCTTATGTCAATGTGTTGTGAGAATTTCTAATGATTTTCTGTTCTCCTATTGTTTTATTTAGATATTTTGAGGTCTGAAGATATAAAACAAGTCACTTTTAAATTTAAAATAAGCAATTTTTGAGCAAGATTTGAGAAAAAGTCAGGAAAAAGAATATTATTTTTATTGTTCAGTAAGGTACTATGAGACAGTGTTGCTTACAAGTGTTGTTGTCTTTTCAAGTAAAAAAAAAAAAAGATAAAATATTGGCTTCTGATTTTTAAAATATGATATCTAACATTTTCAATATTTCTTCTGTTAAAATTTCTGTCTGGCCGCCTTTTATGCAAATGTAAAACAAAAAAAAGAAACAAATATGTGATGTTTCCATAAGTGCGACCAATTCAGAGACTGAATAGGTTGATAAGTGGCTTATTATATCCCCAGATGTAGGCTGCTTCTGACCACTGAGTGAATAATAGCAACATGCACGTGGCTCCAACAAATGGTCTGACCACACAAAAATAAACACCCACGTCCTACTCCGACACTGAACCTCTTGTTAGCAAAGCAGCTTACCGTGTCCATGTAAGGTATGCTTTGTTGCTGAACCTGTTCTCTGTGAAGTCCCTTTACCTTGCCCTGATTTACTGAAGCTTCAACCAGAGGGACCTTCGCAGACAAGGAAAATTACAGAAGATGAGAACAAAAACCTCTGCCTGAAGAGCTACTTGTCTGGGATATGAGTTGAAGGATTATCACACTTAAATGGTTCTCTGTGTTTAGTTTAACCATGTGGTATCCATACTTATATGTATGTGTTGATTCATATAGGCAAAAGCTTGAACTCTCTCTGTTTTTCATTTGATTGTGAAGTTCACTTTGGATACTGTGTGTGGAACTGGAAAAACAAGCTCTAATTCAAACCTTGAAAACATCATTTCAGTTTGTTTTTGCCCAAGTCTACTTCCCAGTGTTCCTCACCAACAGCTGAGGAATTACTTTAATAGAGTCAGAGGACAGGGAAATGAGAGCCAGCCTCAAAGCAAACACTTGCACGTCACTGAACACCTGCTTTGGTTCCGTGGGAGAAAAAGCACTGAGGTTGCACTTTAGCACATAACTGTCCTGTTTGTTTGGTGCACTCACCACAGACAACAATAGACATGTGTCTCTCTGGGCATGAGGAGGCGTGGGTGGGTTTATTTAAGAATTTCGAAATGTGTTTGTTTAACTTTTATTGTATGTTAAAACTTTATGTTGCACTTAAATGTTTAGATCAAATATTATGCAACAAATCAGTTTCCTGGGCATTTTCATAAAACAGGAAGGCAGAGCATTGTTTATTGACCTGTGTAGGAAGGTCACAGAAATTCTCCTGTTCAAATGACGAACCTTTCACCCACAATACCTGACAAAGAAACTCCCTTTGTTAGTTTAGTCTTGTCATACACTAAACAAGAGGGCAGGCAGAAGAACTAAAGTTCACTTTATATAAAGGTTAATTGTCTCCTGGATCTAGTTTTATACTAAAGAGGCAAATGAAAGAATGGTAGCAATTTTCTCATCTAACTCTCAGCAGGAAAGCAAACAACCATTTTCATATTTAAGCTTGACCCTTTACTAAAATTAACTTAAAATCCCCCAAAAGTTTGTGAAAGTGTCCCCTAAATCTAAAAAAAACTTGTTCAATCAGATACACTGCCTCTAAAAGATCAAACCTCTCAAGCAATTGTCATTGCAGCTCTTATGCACAATGAAATTTCATTCATACAGGCAGAAAATCAAATTGGTGATATCATATCCTCTTCCATCAAAAATGACATTTATTGATTGACTACCTTCTTAGCCTATGTGAAGAAAACAAACCATGTGAAAAAAACAAACCTTATGAAACAGAATTTCCAAATACAAAATTTGCATTTGTATTTGAAGCAGATGGGTAATGTGTCTGTACGCTAAAGTAGAATCCACCGCCAGTAGCCAGTTAGCTCAGCTAAGCACAAAGATTGACATGGGGAAAATGCTAGCCCAACTGTGTCCAAGGGTCCAAACAAAATCTGCCTACCAGCATTTCCAGTGGTGGAAGTATTCAGATCCTTTACTTAAGTAAAAGTACAAATGCAACAATGTAAAAACACTCCATTACAAGTAAAAATCCTGCATGAAAAATCCTGCTTAAGTATTACCAGCTTGATGTAGTTTTGCAGTAAAAGTAGTGGTTTATTAATACTGAAGCATCAGTGTTAGAGCAGCATGTTACTGTTGTAGCTGCTGGAGGTGGAGCTAGTTTCAACGACTTTATATACAGTTAGTTTCGTCCAGTGGTTCCCAGCCTAGGGTTCAGGCCCCTCTAAAGGGTCAGCAGATAAATCTGAGGGGTCATGAGATAATTAGTGGGAGAGGAAAGAAGAAAAAACAAAGTTCTGATACACAAATATGTTTTTAATTGGACTTTTTCTCTAATGTTTAATTTTTGGTGAAATATTGGATCATTTGAACATTTATTGAAATGAAACCATGTGAGAGGTTTAGAGGGGAAAATCACTATTTGGTGGAGCTGTTAACAACTCATAGACATGTGAAATGTGACCCTGACTACACACTGCTTTTTGTAAGACGTTAAAAGCCAAAAAAGTTGGAAACCACTGGTTTCATCTTTAACAATGTGTTGTATTTTAAAAGCTTGTTTTATTATCCATTGTGTCAAATCTTCATCTGAAAAGTAACTAAAGCTGTCAAATAAATGTAGTGGAGTAGAAAGTATAAAGTATCATCAAATGGAAATACTCAAGTTAGGTACAAGTACCTCAAAACTGTACATAAGCACAGTACTTGAGTAAATGTACTTAGTCACTTTCCACCACTGAGCATTTCCAAAGCTCACTAATTAACACGTTATATCTCGTTTAACTTAATTGCATAAACAACATGTTGTGGTTTTATAGATGGTAATATGCCAGACTATTTCTTGGCCGGGTGCAGTAACTTCCTGGAGTTCCATTGTCACAAAGTTTATACATATCTTTACATATAAAATACATATATATAAGACTTTCTCTTGGCAAAAATTTCTTGAAACATAGTCTCTCAGTGTTTAAATGAATTGGAATGTATGAGCGATATTTTTCTCACCAAGAGTCACACAGTGATGACACAGGTGCTAAAAATTTACTGAGACAGAAGCACCAAGAAGTAGTGTAGGTAATGTGTGTGTGGAGGAGGTGTGAGTGTATGTGTGCGTGTGTGTTTACATGTGTTCAGCCTTTGTTCCGTTTCCTTCTCACCATATTTCAGCCTCACTGACCCTACATCCTGTTATAGCTTTGGGAATTTTAGTGTTTTCACACGCCGGTGCAAAAACAGCAGCATTTATAACAACCTCCAGTGTTTGCCATCAGCGTCTCAGTTACTGGAAATCCTGGGATTGAGGGAACTTACTGTAATAGCACACCTGCCACAAACACACTCACACACACACACAAAAGTGTAAAAAAGAGCAACAACAGGGTGAAAAACAAGTTTATGACAACATTTTGCCATCCACAAATCCTTTGGCTCTGGGCAGCACTGGCCAGGGGCCAAACCACAGAGTCCTGACGTACAGTATGAAGCTGTCTGTTGTCTCTGCCCCATGTTACTCACCATCCACTCTGTGATTGGACGAATCAGGGAACAGACAGCTCTCCCTGAGGGCACCCACCTGTGGCATGTCAACCTTGAGGGGAGGGGAGTGACTTTACCCAACACTGATGAGTCAGGATTACTGGTGCAGCCAGTGTCAAGTTGAGACATCCATGCGTTTTGCCTGTTGCATCATTTGCAAATTTGGAGACGTTGCACAGGCATATCTGACTGAATGTCTAGGCAAAATCGTACTTTTTAGAGTGATGAAGCACTTTTTGAGTTCATGGTCTGTCTGTTTTTATTGTGGCTGTTGTGAGTGAGTATGGAATATGGGAGAGGTGAAAAAACACTCAAGGAAAAAAAAAAGTTTCCTATTCTCCATTAATTCTGGCAATGTTTGCATTTTGTTGACCTTTCTGTGAAAGACCTTCAAAAAACCAAGAGACATAATCTTCTGCAGACTGTACAAAAACCTCTCATTTGTGTGTTTTTGCACATTTTACAAGCATAAATAAATAGCGTAGCCAGGGAATGATTTAGCCCTGAAGGGTTACCTTCACATTTTGACATTTCCCCTTGTACCTTGGTTTGAATGCAGAACATTCACAATGCCAAAAAAAAAAAAAAAATCAAACTTTTATCTGCAGTTTAAAAAGTCTATAGAGTTGAGATGAAAAAAATAATTCATATTCAAACTCCAAGCATGTTTAAGCATCTGTGTAAGAGGGGAACCTTACATTTTTTTGGCCCCTAAATCTTATCAGATAAATTCCTTAAGTCAATCTGTACTCCTCGAGATTGTGCTCACTATCTGTGTTTTACCCTCAGCAAGGCACCAAGGCTACCCAAAGCAGGGGAAACCATCCACGGCCATAAGTTCTTCATCGGCTTTGGAGGAAAAGGGGCCAACCAATGCATTCAGGCTGCAAGACTGGGGGCTAAGACTGCTATGGTCTGCAAGGTATGACACCAGAATCAAGTTTACAGCCATACACTGCACCACTGTATTAGTTTGTGTTTCAGTGTGTGTTTGTTTGGTTCCTAGCATGAATGTGTGTACGTCCACAGAGAAAAAAGAGTTGCCAACCTTTGGCTCATCCATGTCTTACTCAGTACAAATAATCAGCCATCAGCTACCATAGTCCACCAACTAGTTAACAACTCCCAAAAACCATTGTTCACACTTAAGTCATTTCACCACATCAACTCTCCGTGCCTCATTTTCTCTTGATCAATACCATACCGCATGCATACGCCCACCCACGCTTGCGAGCCTTCAAACAATTCCTATTCCCATACCATACAACCCCAAGTCTCCAATCAGTAAGCTCAGAGTGGCCTTTCAACCCGAGCACTAAAGCAACGAAGCCCCACCTCTGTCAGAACAAAGAGGCCCAATCGATAACAACCCAGTGCGGGAGGAGCTCTCCGGGCATGGGGAGAACCCAAAAATAGACACCCGGGCTTGTCAAAAACATCCAAGACGGAAGACCGCTCTTCAAAGAGAATGGGGCCAAGCAGCCAATACCAGCCCAACCCACTATCACAGGCAGCTAGAAGTGCCCGCGTTTTGGCACGTTTTTTGAAAAGCGTGGGTTCGAAGTAGGCGCCTCTGGGCAAGGTGGGGACCCCTCCACAACCCAAAGTAGCTACAGATGTGGACATCCCAGTGCGGATCAGGCGAAGAGGGGAAGGAGGGAAAGAAAACGAAAGCGAGGTGGGCATGAAGAGGCGTGAAGGCGGGGTTATCGTGTCTTCAAGGCTTGGCGCAGCTGGTCGTGTGTTTGCACGTGTGTGCGTTTGTTGACTTTTGTGTGTTCGTTTTTGCACATTTTCGGCGGCGGCACTTTGCCAGTATGCTGGCAGGGCACACGAAAATCCAACCCAACTGAGGTTTGAGTATACTACTTTTCAAAAGTTGCCGCTAACCAAGTCTGACCCAGCTTGACACTTTCTTTGTTGTAATCGTTTTGCCTTCCATCTTTCCTAGGTTGGTAAAGACTTCTTTGGAGACAATTATATCCAGAATTTCAAGGACAATGGCGTACACACATGTAAGATAGATGTTTGTTTTGCATTACATGCCAATTTGATTGCTATTTCCATGTTGCAAGGCACAAAGATCACATTCAGGGCCATGCTTTTTAGTCTGCATTTGGTAAATTCTTTGTAGTCACTCAAGGCTTATGGATATACCAGAAAGTTTCTCTACTTTTGAAAGAACCTAGTGTTATAGCTAGTGATTGTTAAGCCAAATGGATTTGTTGTGAAATATAGTTGCTTTTCAAAGGCTATGCAGTGCACATTTAGACTCCAGATGTTTCTGGTCTGTCTACTTTTCATAGCCAAAACCAGTTATAGAGCCAAATGCACTTGCAAGCAATTAGTAGGGATTAGTTTGCTGACATTTTGTCTTTTTTTAGATGTGTTTGTTAAAAGTTGTTCTCAGTTTTTGGCCACAGCTTGAAAAAGGAAAAAAAGCCAGAAAAAAGTTTATTTTTTTGCAGAAAGACAAATAATGCTTTCAAAGTCTATTTTGCACCTTTCATCTTCCCTCTCTTTCTCAGACTTTGTAGGGCAGACCTCTGACGCAGCCACAGGAGCTGCCTCCATCATTGTCAACGATGCAGGTAAATGCTTTTGCCGCTAGTCTATACCACCCTGCTGAGATCCTAAAAGCTCTTCGAGTTGTAGAAATGGTAGCATGCACACACAACCAAGAGTGCATGTGTGCTTTAAGTGCACTCTTTCTCACCATTTCTCACACACACACCCATGCGTTCTGTAAGGCCATAGACTCACCACTACTCAAGTGACTGTAATCGCTGCATATACACAGACGCACTCACATACACAAATGCTTAAGTGCACCAAACAATGCTGAGTATCCACAGGTTCCAATTTGCCACAATCCAAGCCCTTCCACGCAGAGAGCAATTTCTGTCATATAGCAAATACAGTCAGGTGATGTAAAACGCTGTGAGGTGTGAATGCACTATTGTGTCTGCATCCTTTTTCTACCACTTAACATAGACAGGAAATGTTTTAAAGTATATCCCCATATGTACAATGCAGTCAATTGTTAAAATCAATTGTTTTGTAAGTAGACACAGGTGTATCTAATAGTGGCACTTTAAGAGATAGAAATGCACAAATAATAATCCATAAAACACTGTGCTTGTGCCATTGTGCATTAGTGTGAAAAGATCAATCAATTATATGTGTTCAGCTCTTTCCTAAATTGGTAAAAAGGAAGGTTCAAGAACAAAACCAAACCAATAAATCAACTATAAATATAGCTATAGGAATATGAGGGTTTATGTGTTGAAAATTGGGTTTATCTTAAGTATTTTGTAGGTTACAATATAATGACAAATTGTGTTTATGCTTAATACAACAAGTACCTGAATGCCACAGTTCATTTAAAGTCGTCATTGATTTTGTAGTTCATAAATGCCTTGAAGGCAGATGGATTAGGTTACTGAAGAGTGTCAATGAGCTCCCATTTTACACTGATATCTAATTTCTCCAAAGCCAAATGTCAGTTGGTTTATTGCCCTTCTGACTTGGCAGGCACAGTTAGTAAAAATAAAATGTGCAGTATATCACTGCAGTTTTTATGTCATATAGCCCCAATTTAACCCTAGTTATGGACCTGAGAGTTCCCATGGAGTCTAGCAGTTATCATTCAGTGGCTGTTGTGTTCTCACACATCTCATTTGGTGTCCATGCACAGGTGAGAATGCCATTGTGATTGTGGCCGGTGCCAACATGCTACTAAGCAGCAAGGATCTACAGGAAGTTGTTCCAGCCATCAGCTGTGCAAAAGTGCTGGTTTGCCAGCTGGAGATCAGCCCGACAATATCTTTGCAGGCACTACGCATGGCTCAGGACAACAAAGGTGTGTGGGTGTCAATGTACTTCTCTGCTGCATATGTTTGTATCAATTGACAAACTTTACAAAACTAATTTAAAATGATAAGGAATTAATAAATTAAATGGTTTTAATCAAGACAGAAACTTCACCAGTGAGACTAAACTGAGGTTGAACCGTAGAAGCAGTTTACGGCCTTCCATTGGTTGATTCTGCTGCCAGTAAAACATGTCTGCACTCCTATTGGCTAGTTTTACTGCCGCTGCCTGTCTTTTTTTCTCCTGTTTGCACTCGTTCTTCTCTCTCGGGCAGTTTCACTGAGCAGGGCGCGTGCATTTGTCCCGCTCAGACAGTCAGAGCGGATCAAGCTCAGAAGATCGGAGCTCAGAAGCCCTGCCCTGCTGTGATGTGACAGTGTTTATATCAAACAGCCCTCCGCTGCACTCAGACACAGAGCTGAGCAGCTCACTGTTCACCTGTTTATTCAAAGCTTATTAATATTAAATGTTTTGCATATCCAAATTGCGCAAATTTGACACTGCACATCCTTGAGTCCCCAGCAATACACCCACCAAGTGTGAAGGCGATAGGATTAACGGTTCTCAAGATCTGTGAAGGACAGACATACAGACATATTTCTTCCTTTTTAGTTAGATGAACTGCAGTGCCTATTTAAAACGTGTCTGAGACATCCTGCAGTACGGCTGTGCAATATGACATATATATTGTGTGACGAGAGAAAAATGTCTATCATGTCATATTATGCTATATCGTTCACACTCTTAACGGCAATATTTTTTGTCATTTGGAGTCTGTCCATCTTTTACACAGATTACATTAATAAATTACTCTTCTTGACTTCTTGGCTTTTTACTCGCAAAGCTTTATTTACAGTAACATAACGAGTTTAGTTGTTGTCATCTCTCCACCGCTGTCTGTCAGCCCCGCCCGCACCGAGAAAGAGCAGAGAAGCAGCGAGACGGCGACTATAAATGACAGCAAAACACAGTAGAGTGTTATTGTTATTATGTTATTTACCAAATTTATGTGCGCTCTTTTAATTTCAGCTCAGTGTGTGAGAGTCTTTGCTACAGCCACAGGGTAACGTAACCGCTGTGAAACAATCAGAAAATAACGTTTTATTGATCTGATTCACTGGCTTTCTCGCTACCAGCGCTCCCTCTCTTCATTCACCCTCTAGCTCACTTGACCACAGCTGTTCTCTCTCTCTTTCCTCTTGTCTTTTTAAAGTGAGTTAGGAAGCCGACAGAAAAGTCTAACTTAACTTTTAACGTTATCAAACGAGGAGAAATGTCCTCCCCTCGTCCTAGTAACATCTTTGTCCTCCCTCATGGCAGAGTTTACAGCACTGATCAATCTGATCTCCGTCACACCTCTGAATCCAGAACACCTGCATGCTATGTAAAAGCACACATCGAGGCGATTTTATGTTGGTGGGGGAAGACGGAGGGGACGGACCAACTATTAATTCATTGAATTAAAATGTGCTGTATTGGGATAGGTATCGTTATCAGGATATGAAATGACCTATATAGGGATATGAGATTTTGGTCATATCGCCCAGCCCTATCCTGCAGTAAGTCTTGAAGGTACATGCCAAGTTTCATTCACAGTACACAGTTCAATAGGAGAGCTTAAGTCTCTTAAACTTTTTCAAGTTATTAACACTTCGGATGTAATCCCACCTCCAACCACATTGTGGGTTGCAATGGCTGAGTGGCGCTGTCCGTATTTCCACTCCGTATTTCCTCATCCTAGATCGGATGAACAGTTCTCGAGATATACGAAGGACAAACATACATACATACATACATACATACAGACAGACAGACAGACAGACAGATAGAGAGTCCTTGCTTTATATAGACTAGACTAGACTAGACAGACTAGTGCAGTGCCTGTTTAAAACGTGCCCATTCGGAACGGCCCGATTTCTCAATACCTAGAGAGAACAGTGCCCGTCCCCTAAACGCCTCTCATGCAGACTATTGGTAGACTCTACAATTTACGAAAACTCCCTAAACACCTCACAAGCAGGCTATCAGTAGATGCTACAATTTACCAATGCTCCTTAAACGCCTCACACATCGGGAGACTACAATTTTGAGCTGAGCTGAAGTTAATGGGATGAACCGCAGTGCCCATTCAAAACGTGGCTGAGACATCCTGCACATACATACAAAGTTCCCGCATGTGAGGAACAGGAATAGAGCTTAACTCTTTGAACTTTTTCCATTCATTCTCTGATAGTTCTTATCACTACGGATGTAACCCCATCTATGTCGCAATGTGGGTTGCAATGGCAGACTGGCGCTGTCCGTGTTTCCATTCTACAGCAATCCACCTGCCAGGTATGAAGTATATCAGATGAATGGTTCTCGAGATATGTGAAGGACAAACATGCATACATAAATACAAACATACATACATACAGACAGACAGAGATTCCTTGCTTTATATAGAGAGATACACAAATCTTATCACAAAGCTAGTACAAGTAGTAAACACGCTCAGCAGGAGACATGTTTTGTTTCCTCTTGGCTTGTGGTCTCATTCCACTTGATCTCTGGCAGTGGCCTAAAGGCATCAGTACATTTCAACCAAAGAGCATGTTGGATTGTCCAACACCGTGTGAAACCCACTCCCCCACACCTTGCCAATGTCAGTATTAGGCGGGGCTGCAACAGACAACTCAACAAGCACACCCACTCCACACATTGATTATCCAGGTGTGTGTAGGTGAGAAAGTAAGCAGGAGCTGTTCCCTTCTTTTCATACAACTACTTTCATCACTTTTTGTGTGTACAAACAAGTGCAACACTATGTGATGACATGATCTGCCAGTGTGGTGATTCAGAACAGAAGAGCACTTTTGCCCTCAGATGTGTTCAGAAGACACTTTGTTCTAACTAGTTTGTTTCAAAGATACCCCAGCCTTAAAGACAACTTTAAAGCAACTGACTTAAGAGAATTCAGTAATTGCTACTTGCGGCCACAGTAGCAGCTCTTCAGCAGAAACGACATAATCTCACTTTAAACATACCTCAAGATTTTGTCTGTCTTTTATTAATCAATTGATTTATCAATCAGTGATTTTTAAAGTCTGACCTTAGTGTTATGATGCTTTTTTTATGATAGAAAGATACAGTCATTAGTCTGTTTACATTCCACATTTACAATCCTACAGAGAGAGGCTTCCCAAGAACTGGAATCACTTTATCAAGTAAAATGTGGGAAGTGGACAAACTTAAAATGGAAATGTATTTTGATGTTTGTTCTGTCCCCTCACATTCTGCGTCAACCACCATTTTTGTACATGCATTCCTAAAACCCGAAACAATAAACAAAACCCTGTTTTAAACCGCTACCCTCCCTCAGTCCCCTCCTTCTTCAAACCATTTCCTGATAACCAGGTTACCGAGCTAGTCATCTTTAACAGCATCCTATTATTAGAAGTCCTCAACGTCATCGGAGACGTCTGGGGAGCTTCTCGCCCCTGTCATCAGGGCCTGTCGCCGGTAATCGCTCGCTGCAGGCTGCCAGAACGAAAGAGTTGCAGCCATAACTGTGTTGCAGATGGGATACCCAGATGGCCTCGCTGAGCGCCACCCTCTTTCTCCAAGCCCCCCTCCTCACCGCGTCGACCGTACCACGGGATTAGGCTCGGCATGTGGCGGGAGAGAGGCAAAGCGAACGAAGACGCTTGGCAAAGATGCCACCTCGACGTACCACAGCATTGCGTAAATGGAGTTCTCTGGAGAGAATGGGTGTTAATGGGTTTGGCGGTGAGGATTTAATGACGCGGGGGTGAAGCGCCGCTCAAATTACGCAAATGTCACCATCAAGCCACACATACTGTGGATGCCAGCTTTCAACACTTGTCAAGATAACCTATTAGGAAGAGTTTATTCTCCTTGCATGTAATTATTTGAGAAGAAAACATGAATATGCGTAATTTATTGCCATCTACCATTTAATATGGAGAAGTTCATCGAGTTAAATTAATTCTAAGAACTGAGGAAATGGTAGGAGTTGTGTAGTTTCACTCTTTCTTTCTTCTTCCGTCTTCACCACATCCCCACCACCCCCCCTCCCCTCCCACTCCCTTCCTTGTCTGAGCAAGAAGCCGCTTTTATATTTCTCACCAGATGCAATTAGAGCCTCTTAAAGCCCTTTCACATACGCACTGATGACTCATGTCTTTTGTGTGTGTGTGTGTGTGTGTGTGTGTGTGTGTGTGTGTGTGCGTGTTCATGCATGTAAAAGTGTGTGAGCTATCTCCATCTTCCTCTTGTTTCGCTCTGCCCTTGTTTTCCATCCACCTTTCCTCTTAAATCGACCACAGCGACAAACTGCTGTATTTTTGTACTTTCTGAAACATTTCCCCCAGCGTTCTTGGCCGCTCTTCCAGCACATGTGCGACCAGACTTTGAACCTCCGAGCAAAAAAGCCCAGAGTCATGACACACACACGCACGCACACTCTCCTGCCAGACGTGACTCAGTATGCACACAGCCCAGTATTACCACATCTGTCCCAGCAGCTGTGTGTGTGTGTGTGTGTGTGTGTGTGTATTTGTTTATGTGCCGGAGTGTATTTGTGTGGTTTCACTAACACCTGGAGAGCAAAACAAAGCAACCTGAGACTTGACAGACTGGTTAAATATGACGTCTACAGTAGCAGCTCCTTGCATCAGCGAGGCAGATTCCTTCATGCATCAGTGTATTACGGATTTCACGCAAGCTGCTCATGTGCGCATATTGATAAGCTTCCATCCTCGGCAGTCTTCTAGTCGCTTATTGCATGTATACTTCATGAGCACCGGGAACATGCATACGACATCAGCGCTGAACATGACATGCTTGACGTAAACACTGTGGTCACACCGCAGGTGGCAGATAGAGGAGCAGATAGTGGAAGACAAAATCGTACTTCCTCCTCAGCGTCGCAGATGACTGCAAATAATAATACAATTATTGACAATAGTCTTAGAAAGACAACAGCATGAGTAAGCCTTTTACATGATTCAGTGATATTTTCACCATTAATCTTATTTACATAGCGTATGTGGTTAGCGCCTCACTTCAAAAAGATTGTTGTGACTGATGGGTGTCTGTTAATGCCACTAAGTACTCCACATATGTTTCTCCACTTAACAACATTATCATGCTTACATAATCAGCACAGGGTTTACACACACGCTCCAATTTTACAGTTAAGTGCAGAACAGCGTAACGAGGGAGAAGAGCAAAGACTGAGTCCCCTTTCTCTTAATCAAGATTGTTTATTGACAGTACAAGTTGCAGCAAATAAGTGTTCTTCATATATTCTTTCTCTTAGCTGGAAACCTTTTATATATCACTCACCTACAGTAGCCTGTTAATTGGCATTTTATTTACTGTTGATTTTATTCATTTCATTTTAAATCTCCCTATTTTAAATCCTTTGTTATGTTTTTAATGTTCCTATTTCTTGCATCTGTTTTTTGTGTTTTTTATGTTTTGTAAAGCATATCGTATTGCATCTTTTTATATTAAATGTGATATTAATATTATGATTAAGAGTTCAGTGTGCTTCAAACAAAATAGGTTGTATGATGCATTGTTAGACCACATCTAAAGGCTTAAATGTTAATAGCTGTAAAGAATTGACGCACTAAAGGCAGGGAGACCTACCATCATAACCTTTTCCTGGCTGCCTCCTGTTTAGCGTGTCTCTGTTGTCTCAACACAGTAAATTGTTTTAAATGGATATATACCAGCGCACGCTTTTCGGACAGTCTCTCCTCGGAGGCGTTCACGGTGATGCACACATGAGAAGTGACGAAAGTAGTTGTGTGAAGAGAGAGAATAAAAAAAAAAGTCTGCTTTGGAGAGTTACAAAAAAAATGTTTGATTTTGCTGCTGGAAAAAAGGGAGTTTCAGACACTGTTAGAGCTTTTTATCTGAAGTGTACTGAGGCCTGTAGGCAGCAAAAGAACAAAAGGCACAGTATATAAAAGCCTATTTAGTCTGGCATATTAATATTTAAGAATGCCAACTGATGTCATCGTGATTCATCGTGGCAAAGGTAATAAAAACAATTGATAATAAACCAGAATTTATACAAATAAAACACACTGTTCCAGTAATATCAAAAATGTTAATATTATCAAGATAACAAATGATAGCACATCATGAATCTATTTCTTCATTTAGATCCAGATAAACTAAAGCATAACATTAGAAAATCCAGTAGGTTTCCCTTTTTATTAACTCTCAGAGTAAATAAAGGCTTTTAATATACCTTATCTGCATGTGTTGCCTGAGAGATACTAAAAAAATATTTTCCTCAAGCATCTTTTTCATCTTCAAGAGTTCTTTAATGTTCTTCAGACTCACTGCATCAGAAATTGATTGAGAACTCGGCCTCTGCTCTCTTCTTGTGTTTACAGAGCAAAATAGTATTTTCTCTAGTATCCAAAGTTCAGGCAACATAATTATTTAAATATTAAACGTTCAATATTAAATCTAAATTCACGTAGTAGTTAATAAAGTGTCTGTGAGCACTTTAAGGAGGATCATGACACATCTGACATTCACTTTGTTGCCAGCTAGAAGTGTTGCTGAAAAAAAGTTCTGTAGGTGGTGAAGATAAAATAAATCCAAGAATAAAAAGAGATTAAACCTGCATTTCATAGTGAAAGGAGGAGATGAGAAGTAGATACAGAAGGATGAGGAAAGGCAAGGAAAAAAATAGGAGATGCCTCCTTTTATGCAGAACGGAGAGACATCGAGATCTTGCACTTGTCTTGGAAACCAAATGATGAAAACTGAGGTGCAATTCAGTCGACAGAGACAGGAAGAAGAGACAGAGAGCCCAGTGTCACTTTTTTTTTGTGACATGGCCTTGGCTCATGCGGTTATACATGCAGTGCAGTACAAGTGTGTGTGTGCGTGTGTGTGTTGAAAAAGGGAGATATTATTTCCACTTTCACTTGCGAGCAACCCAGCATCCACCTCAAAGCGCCAGGTGGCCAAAGCCCTGCGCAAACCCACGCAGCTGCTCTCGTGCCCACGCAAACACACACACACACACGCGGAAAGTAGGCACACACTTTTACACAACAGACTTTGATGTCACCAACACTAAACATATATTTCCCTCACACATGCACACACACTTGCATGAGGCTTTATTTTGTACACAGAGATATCAGAATTAATCGCTTCGTCCAGCTGGGCTTATCCTCACACATACACAGAAATCATGGTATTAGACGCATTAATGCTTGCCGCTCATGAATATGCATTAGACAGTGATGTGCAACACGTACAGAGGATTACTTCTGACAAACACTCTTGCTCTCTCTCGCTCTCTCCCTCTCTTGCGCTCCTTAACACACACAGAAAGGGTCACAACTCATCTCACCCACACACTGACACAAATACAGTATATAGGGTTATATACCTCATGATGAGTCTTTTCCACACATACAGTCCTGGAAATGCAGGGGTTACAGCGACAGGATGTGAGCAGCAGTCTTTTTTGCAGCGTTCTTTTCCGGGGAATGCTAATTTAATCGTTTAAAAGGTGTCTTTTTATAGAAGCTTATCCACTTGAGCTTTGCCTGCGAGAGCAATCCCCAGCGGTAGCCCACTAGCCTTTGTTCCCATTGAAAGCTTAATTAAGGTAATGCCAGACCTTGACAGTGAAGCTTAGCAAATGGAGGAAAAAAAAAAGCATCACGCAATTGTAAAATGTGTCACTGGGGGACATTGTCAAAATTGTATCCTTTAAAAAGCGAGCTGACAACTATAACTGGCTGCATTATTTAGAACAATTATATTTGTTCAACCTTGTTAATGACTGCCTGTTATCCTGACTGACCTATAGATTATAATGTTTGACACTATGGTCAATAAAATGGATTACTGCCTGCTTTCTTGTTACAGTGAAGACAATATTCAACCCAGCGCCGGCCATTGCTGACTTGGATCCAGATTTCTACAGAGCCTCTGATGTGTTTTGCTGTAATGAGTCTGAGGTGATGAATCACACACACACACACACACATACGCACACACACTTTATTGGGTGCACCTGTTCAGTTGCACGTTAATGCAAATACCTAATCAGCCGGTCATGTGGCAGCAACTCAATCCATTTAGACATGGTCAAAATGATCTGCTGAAGTTCAAACCAAACATCAGAATGGGGTGCAAAGGTGATTTAAGTGACTTTTAACATGGCATGGTTGTTGGTGCCAGACGGGCTGGTTTGAGTATTTCAGAAACTGCTGATCTACTGGGATGGTGGTGGTGGTGTAATGGTGTGGAGGATATTTTCTTGGTACACTGCGGGCCCCTTACCAGTTGAGCATCCTTTAAACGCCATAGTCTACCTGAGTATTGCTGTTAACCATGTCCATCCCTTTATGACCACAGTGTACCCATCTTCTAATGGCTACTTCCAGCAGTATACACTCACATTAATAGGTAAGCAAAAGGTTGCTGCACCTGTCAAGCTTTGTATCCTCGCACGGCACATACGCAAGTTAGGGTGATAACGGTGGCAAATTTACCAGTTAGAATTCTTAGTCATTTTTCAAACAAAAGGTTATTGATTTCACACACAGGTAGGCAAGAAACATGATTTCTAGCAAGGAACCATTGATTTTTTTTGGCTGAAATGACTCACTACTGTAGCTAACTGGCTAATTAAGCTAACGTTAGCACCATGAGTTCTTTGAAAAGGTTTTCTCCAGCTGACTTTTTAATGTTTCCAGCTGGCTCTTTTTAAAACAAGAAATGAAAATATACACTTGAAGGCTACATCCTTACTAATGCGTTAAAAAAACTGAGACTTAAGCTCATGTCCCACATAAAAAGTGAGCATTCTCACTGGTTGATGATGCATGTAGAGGACATGGAAATAAAGAAACAACATTTTTCTTGTATTTCAGTGTAGAGCTAGTTAGCCATAAGAAGTGAAAAGAAAAAAATATTTAGTTCTATCATAACCCTGTTTGGCTGCTTAGCTTACTTCTTCGTAGTTGCAAACAGTATGTTTCACTTTTAACGTTACAAGAGAAAAGGCTTTTAGAATGAGGACTAACCAATGTGTTAATGCTATCTCAAGTAAGGTTAGCTAAGGTTGCTGGAGCTTAAACTTACCAAATTCTAATATAGAGCAGGACAAAGTTGCTAATTGTATCACAGTGGATGTGCTAGTTGTGAACTGGGCTTTGTTAATTAAACCTGTAATTTAACAAACTAATGTAGTTAGTTATTGATATGCTCATTGACCTTTAAAATAAAAAGGCTGGTTACCAATGTAAGCTAGTTATCCGTACATGCTAATGATTGCAGCTTACATTATAGCAGATAAACTCACTGTGAAATATCTCTCTGACTACAACTTCATGCACACCACTCCAGCATGTGGAGAGATAGGCCTGCCGTGCTAGGTTACTGTTGCTAAGCTATAATTTGACAATTGTTTGAAGGAGGAGTTTAGTGAACAGTCAGTTAACTCATGATTGATAAAATCAACACGTGATGCACTTGAAATATGTCCAATCAACAATTAGTAACAGTGGAAAACTTGTGTGACACTAAGTCATGCATAGGTAAAAAAAAAAAAAAAAATATCCTCTTCTGTAAAAGATAAAGATCAGAGGTTTGAGATGTTATGAGTACCCACACATACACACAGCTTTTCACAGTGACTCAACTTTACCTCCTGGGTCATGACCCCCACCAGCACATCAATAGCACCACTGTAGCCTTTAGCTATACATGTAAACTCTCTGGTATGAAGAGGGGAGTAAGTAAGTCAGTAATGGCACCTCACGGCTTGACTGTCAGCCGATGACAGATGAGCGACAGGGGCAGGGATAGATGGGAATCGTAGTAAAAACAACAGGGCAGATGTGCTCTTTGGCTGAGTCAGCCTCCCCCTTGGGGATAAAGTGGATGTGAGTTTGCCCTGGAGCCTCTATTTGATGTGGTGATGCAGGGTGGAGAGATGCTGTAGCCAGGTGTGGGAACATGAAAGGGAGAGTTGACGAAAGCACATGTCTTTTTCTTTTTTTTCTTCTTTTTTTTTTTTTTTTTTAAAGAGTGTCAGGTCATGGAGGTACAGTCATGTTAATATATTTTGCAGTGTGCCGGAATGGAAAGAGCACAAAAGTATCCCACACATTTACTGGCGCTTGTACAGCATTTTTTTCAGTGTTAAACTGTTAAAGAGGCATTTTTCAGTCTATGATAAAAAATTAAAAACTCAAATTTCAAATTCAGTACATTGTTCCTTGTTCCTATTGTTACTGCAACTGAGTAGTGACTTTAAAGTGCAATATGTTAAATACAGTGTTTTTTTTTTATGATTGTCTTTGACAGTGTTCAGTCAACAAGCAAGCTGCACAAATTATCATCTGTGATGAAGTATAATATATATAGTATTTGCTTGATTTGTGGTCAATATGTTTAAGTCTTGTTTCTAATCATATAGCCACCAAAAATAAAATTTTTTGAATTTGTGCATTTTATCAAAGCAAAGGGCCTTGATTTTTTTGGGCAGAACCTCTTGTGAGCAGACTTTGTTTTAAAACTGCAAGTATTTATTAAATAAGCTACAATCATGGATACATTTTAGCATCAATGTTACAGTTTATAGAAAAGAGAAGTAGGCGGTTGACTAATGGTTTCCACACAGGCGATGGTGGAATGTAACTCTTAGTAAGTAATTTTACTCAAGTAAATTTTACTATGTACTTAAAATTGTACTTAAGGTACTTGTACTTCATTTGAGTATATCCATTTTCTTCTACTTGACACTTCCACTCTACTATATTTCAGAAGGAATTTTTTTTTACTCCACTACCTTAATTCAACAGCTTTAGTCACTAGTTATTTTTCAGATTTAGATTTTACAATAAAAAACACACATAATAAATTTCTAAAATACAACACATTATTAAAGATGAAACCAGTGGATCCCAATCCTTTTGGCCTGTGACCCCTTACAAAAAAGCAATCTAGTTTGAGCTCTTAGTCATGTTTCAGATATCTGTGAGTTGTTTGTGGTTCCACTGAAGAGACATTTTCCTTTCTTACACGGTTTCATGTCATCAACAGCCATTTCCGGTCCAAAAAGGATACACTCGATAAAATCAAGAACATTTCAACAATATTTCACAAAAAGATAAAAGAATACAAATTGTGTATCACTTTGTTATTTCTTTCTCCTCTCCCATCAATCATCTCACAACCCCTTTGGTGACCCTTTGGAGGGGCCCAATATATATAATAAATAATATTATATTAATAATATAATGTCATTTAATTATAATACTTAGTAACTATAATATGTATTTACTGTATATCAGTAATGGACTGATTTTGTGGAAAACACGTACTTTTACTTTTAATACTTTAAGTAACTTTAGCTAATAATACTGCTGTACTTTTACTTAAGTAGGATTTTAAATGCAGGACTTTAACTTGTAATTAAGTATTTTTATATGTTAGTATTTGTATTTTTACTTTAGTAAAGGATCTGAATACTTCCTCCACCACTATACACACGAACCATCTGTGTAATTGATTACAGCATTATAATATGACAATTAATTATAATATTAAAACATACTTTCATAAAAAAAACTACTGTACCTATGAGCCTCAACAGCCAAAAGCAAAATAACACTCCATACCATACTCTTAATGCCTCATCACAGCAATTCATCACTGAATTTTTCTGAATATGAATATTTTTTAAAAGGCAAATTTTTACCTTTGCAGTACACATGGTTCAGTTTTTGAATTCATATAATTCTTCACTTTTGCATAAAAAGTACTTCCAGTAGGTATAAATCTAGTTCCTGTAAATTAGGAGCATTATTTTTTATTGGTACATTTAATCTTAAATTACGATTATATGCTCTGTGACCTAATGTTTCTTGCTGCATTGCTCGCTGAAACTGGATTGAACCAGATTCTTGAGTGTCCATTTATGTAATCAAAAATCAAAAAATGACTAGGACTTATTACCAGGCCCACTTTCCTCCTCAAACAGTGTATGCTGTAATGCTAATGAGGACCTGAAAAGGTCAGAAAATACAGTAATGTAAATGGCTTTGGTCAAATTATACTGTACTTGACCAACTAATTCAATAGAAAAAACTCAAAATACACCAATATAAAGTTACTCATTTACAGGTGCGAGAGTAAGATTTGCTGAAATAATAAATAATGACATACATTTTAAACTTGAACATATACTAAACTTTGGGTACAGCAAAAGTGAAAACTGCATGTTAAAAATATAAATACACAAAATTACTGTAATGACAGCACATTATTTCCACCCCCTGGAAATGTGTCTAAATATACACATTCTTGGAAATACACCCACCAAGTGAACAATATAATACTGCATATGCTTTACCCACTTGTGTGTACACTTGTGTGTGTGTATGATGCATACACACACATACAGAGACACATAATTCAACTTTCTCATATTCTTGTACACAGAGGGAGGTAGATTGATTCCCTGCCCTAGTGTGAAGCTGATGACTAACAAAACAGCTCTTTTTCTCTTTTGGCATCCGACAGCACCAGGGTGGCTGCGGGCTCTAAAAGCACTGATACACTCTGCGGTTTATTTTTGAACTGTCCAAGGTCATTGTTCACTTTGACAGATCACAAAAAACAAGGAGGATCGGATCCTCAGACCCTCATTCAACACTGGTGTCAACCGTGCTGTGACCCTCCCCTGTGAGGTTAGCTGGCATGCATTATGTACAGGTGTGTGTTTGTGTCTGTATGTTTGTGTGTGGTCTCACTGTACCATGCTCAGGTTAAGGGGGGTTGGAGGGGGGGGGGGGGTGATAGAGGGGCTTAAGGATGACAAAGTGCAGGCACTCTTTGATCCTCAGCCCACATACTCTACTGAATTGCTTTATAGTGAGGGGAATTATCTTTGATGTCCACCTGAGGACCTCACGTGCCGGAATGGATCCACGTTTCTATCATTTACCAATCTGAAAGGGGTCTCACACATTTTCACAGAAGCATGATATAGCAGCGTAGAGTAACGATGACATTTTTTTATGCTTCTACGTTTTCCAAACTGCTGATATTTGTAGAGAGGAAGTCCAATCTAAAATAGAAATCACAATGTGTCATCCCTTCAAGTTCCTGATGATCACACGTAAAATCACTCGGATTTCAATTAGTCACATTACAGGATTTTTTAAAACACTCACATGTTTTCCATGCACAGTTTTATGAACAAAATGTAATACTTTCAAAGGTATTCAAAATGTTTTTTTCTCTTGTTCAAGATAGGACAGAAGTTGCAGCAGTAATTTATTTATTATTTATTTCATAGCAGGTAATTTATTTTTTACAGTTTTAGTATAATCTCTTTTTTTTAATTAGTTTAATTACAATAATATAATAAGTCCAAAATAAGACATAGGAGACAAAACAAAGCAAAAAGAATAAATAAATAAAAGACAGAATGTTGTACATTACGAGAGTAAAATCAGACGTTCCACCACATTTGTGCTACGTGCACAGAGTGTGTATGAGTGGGCTGTGTCTGTCTATATGCATTTGTGTGTAAAAACAAAAAAGGGAGAAGGAAAAGAAAAACAAAAACAGTAAAGTAACCATACAAGATAAATATTCAGATAGTAAAAATTATATATGACAGTATTTTACAATTTCTTTGGCTCAATTAGCACAACAGAGTTAAAAATTTAAAAAACTCTGAAAACAAAATTGGCCTCAAAATTGAAATATGAAATATACAATATCAAGCTGTTTTTATCAGTTTCAATTTCAGTTTATTGGAGGGTCATCACATTGTTTATGTTTATCACTGACTTTTCATCATTTTTGCATTACAAAATATAATTGTCATTATCAAATAATGCTGTCAAACTGTTACTCAATTATCATTAAAACAGAGTCTGCAGCGTTCGTTTCCTCAAAATATTACTCATAGTGATGGAAAAAAATGTGAAATGTAAAGTCAGTTTTTGAAATGATGCAGAGAAAGAATTATTTATCGAACATGCTGTATCACTGTAAATATACTGTAGATGATAGAGTCCATTCATAAAAGACAAAATGAAGATTGTGACTGGACTGCATCAGTTTACTTTCTCCAAAGTAAACTTTTTCACACATTACCTTAATGTCCTTAGATATTTCAACCATTTGCAATCTTACTGTAATCATCTAAAATACAGTAATACTTTAATGCTGAAAAAACACACTTAACATTAAACTACAATTCACACTACTCTAACAAACACTCAATACATAATCAATTCCTTTGTTTTTTTCTTTTAGCAGTGAAGTGATTATCAGTTGTTGCAATGCTACGGACAAATTTACAGTCACATTTTGCATAGATTCAATGATCTGTACACTTACCAATCAACATGTGCTAATGTGTGCTAATATCAGATGTCTGTATTCTGAGGACTGAGCATGTGATTTAGTGTTTTTCACTTTTGTGTATAAAGGTAAGAATTTAGCAAGTCAATTTGTCTCTTTCAATAAGAAGTTTAGCACATTGAAACGTTGTTGTTGTGAAAATTGAGCCAAATCAATCATAAAATACTGTAATAAAAATTTGATTAAAAAATGGATTTTTTATTTGTTTAGTGGCTTGCAGGTCCGATCAAGTAATTCCAGTCAATCAATAAAAATGGGCATGAATGGTAAAAATATAATTTTAGATACTTGATGCTATTTAATCTAAAAACTGTCTGATATATGGTGTATAATTATATCATCAAAATACAGTAATTGGTATCCCTGTATATTCTGTAAAGCTCCTGTCATGCTTTAAAATAAACTTGCTGCACATTTTCCTTTAAACTCCAGACAATAATATTGTGTATCTTCTTTTTCAAGAATGCCCCTTATTGTGGAAGAACTGCTGTGGTTCTTAGTTTCCTTGAAGTTCCTCAAACATCAGCTGTTGAGTCCTGCTTTGTCACTGTTTAGTCATTTTGGATCCAGATGAACCAGAGTAGTCAGAGGATATTCTCTTTGAAAGTCTTTGGCCCACAGACTGCTGACGAATCCTTAACAGACTGTGTTTGTTTTATGAGTCTGGCTGACCACGGTCAATGTGTAATTACAGCTGACTCACACCAGAACTGTTAATAGGAAACAGTAAACTAAAGCAAGTAGGCAATAGACTAGTAACGGACTACTGATTAGAGTTCCTTAGACATAGTAAATGACTGTGATATATTTAACCGTGTTCATTAGAGGCATGAAACAAGCTTTTATTTTTGATTAGATTTTTTTTTTAAAGGAAAGCAAAAACTCAAGACATTGCTTTGATATCTTGCATGTCACACGCAGTCTGTGGTGCAGGGTTTTTGCCTTGGGGAATTTCCATAATGCAGGTCTTTATTTATCCTCCCAGTATCCCACACCGCTGCTGGTTTTGCCGTATCTTTAATTTTAATTCCTAACCTCTGATTAACTTGGCTCCCAGTTAAAAGAAAAAAAAAGACACTGGTTTAGACAAAAACGTCAAAGAAATAGTGTCCCATGATCATCCTATGCTTTGTAAAAAAAAAAAATTAAAAAAAAGAGTGTGTTGTGCATATGATTGTACAAGATGTCTGACATGATTAACTTTGCTTCTCTCCTGCTGTCTCCGTCCAGGCTGAGCTGCTGACTGGTTCCTCAGCAGCTAATGTGGAGGAAGCATCTCGGGCCGGGCAGGAGCTGCTGAAGCGAGGCTGTGGGTCAGTCATCATCACGTTGGGACCCCAAGGCTGCGTGGTGCTCAAGGCAAAGGAGTCTACCGCCAAACATGTTCCAACAACGAAAGTCAAAGCAGTGGACACTACGGTAAGGATATAAAGAATATATAATTTGATAATTATTTCTTCAATTATTCAATTAATCATGTGATTTAAAACATTTTTTTTTTTTAAATTTCCAAACTGATATATCTTAGCAACTTTTGGATGGATTGCTAATCAATTTTGTTCAGACATTCATGGCCCTGACTTTTCCTCTAGCACCACAATGAGGTTGACATTTGTGGTTTTGGATGAGATGTCTCGATAACTTTTGGATGGATTGCCATGAAATATGGTTCAGAAACTCATGTTCCCCTTAGGGTGAATTGTAATTTTTGGTGATTGTTTAACTTCTCATCTAACCCAAATCAAGTTAAAAATTTCAGTTTGTCCAAAACTTGTAAGATTAAATACCTGCAAAACTAATAGAGTGGAAACAGTTTATAGTGATCACATCCGTCCAAGTCAAATTGATCACTATAAGCTAATGACTATTATAACTTTCTTTATTTTTCATGCAAAATACCATCTAATTGACATTTTTATATTTATTACATGAATATAAAGTACTGTTTCAAAATAGTTTTGAAACGCTTCATTCATTCAAGTGCTGTGTCTCGTTGGCTTGTTTTTTGGCAGTTTGTCATGAGCTTCAAGGAGACTGTTTTTCATTGAGAGAAAATGACTTTCTTTCTCCCGTCACGATTTCAGCGTGCACGCAGCACCAGCCTCAGGTAACCAGCTGGAAGCAGACAGGTTTTGCGTTTAGGCTGCGGGGATGGGCATTGCAACAAGAAAGTTGAACCAGAATCAACTTTCGGAGAAATGCTACCTGTAACGCTGTACAACCCTGCCATGAAGGAAGACAAAAACATTACTAGGAAGAGGGAAGGACATTTCTCTTTGTTTGATAACGTTAAAAGTAAAGTTAGGCTTTGCTGACGACTTCCTGACTCATTTTAAAAAAGACAATAGAAAGAGAGAGAGAGGTTAGCAGCTGGAAGCAGACGGGTTACCGCGAGGCAGTAATGGTGCTGCATATCAAATGTGTATCATGGGAATAAAGTTTAAAAAAAATTGAATTACAGTAGTTTTAAAAAAAACTTGATTACTATATTGATTACTATAAGCAAATTATTTAAACAGCATTTGTATATGAATGATTCTGTCCCGAGCTTTTTGATCCATACAAGCGGTTGATCACTGTAACCGTGATCACTATTAGTTTCCACTGTATTCCCAATGTCAATGATGTTAACATCAGCATATTAGTATTGTCGTTGTGACCACATTAGCATGCTAACTTTAGCTCAAACCACCGCTGCGCCTAAGTACAGCTTCACAGAGCCACTAGCATGGCTTTAGACTCTTAATCTTGTTTTAATTATGGATTCATTTCTTACCTGTTTTGCAAAATTATTTGATTAGTCATTTAACTTAACTTAACATAAAATGTCAGAAAATAGTGAAAATGCCCATCATAGCCTCTGAGTGCCCCAGGTGGTACCTTCATCTTCATCATTTAATGTCAACATTTGATAGATTTTCAACTTCCAATGATGTAAAGGAGTAAATAAGCAAATTGTTACTTTTTGGGGGGGTTAGTAATATCCTTTACCATGTTTGATTTCATCCTTCAAGTGATAAGAATTTTTTATTACAGAAATCACTTTTTTCCATTTCAGTAATGGGTGATGGTTGACAAGAAGGTAATGGCACTAACTATATTAGTGAAAGGAAAAAATGTTTTAGGTGGAAAATTATGCGATTGTGCCTACTTCTGACTGTCATGCAAAGACTGAAAGGAATTTTTTAAAAATGGTCCTTTACAGCAATAAGAGAGGAACAGATCATTTTTCAAAGAACATCCTCAGATTCCACTTTGCTTTTCCATAACAAAGCTTTGTCACACACAACCTTAATCTGTCCATTCATCATAGGCCAATGAACTGTTGGTTCTCTGAGCTACTGATCTGTCTTTTGCTCGAGTGGAACGATTTAAGATCATTGGGGATGTGGTGACCATGGTCTGTTTCCCCTCCCTGATTCTAATCTTTAAAAGAGGCCAGCAGTGCTTGACTCATTTCACACCGGCCTCTGTGGCTTGTTTTCGTCACAGGAGCCTCAGCTAGATGTTTGCATTTCCTGTCTCTGAGGGTTTTGTGCACCCTGTGTTCTACCAACCAAGTACGTCATCACACAGAGGTGTTAATCACCTCTTTGTGCTTACCATGTTTGAATTAAAGGCTTTTAATTGTTTGTGTAATGGATTCTTTTACTCAATAGTTCCCCTAGGAACTTTTATTGTGCTATAATTTCCAAAAGCTGTTCATCATGCAGTCTAGTAAAAACTGGAGTTAAACAATTGCAAGCATGCGGTCATAGCTTTACATGAAACCCATATCAGACCTCGTGAAAGTGAGGAAGAAGCAAAGAATAAAGGTAGTAAAAAGTTAGACTTGAGTGTGTGTATGTTTGCAGACACACTCTAAAGGAGCTGCAGCTGAACTAAACAGCAGCATCTACTTGTAATCCCAGGTCACTCTGGCATCTCAGGAACAAAGGGCTCGCTTTCTTGAACGGTGGGTGACCTCCTCCGTGGCCCCACATTTCGAAGCAGACACGCATAACTACCCTTGTTCACCGTCTTCACTCTCCCGGCTTCCCAGTAGCCCCCAGGAGAGGAGAATTTACCCAACACCCCCCTCCGCTCTTCTCCCATGACTCACCTCTTGGGCCTGCATCAGTCAGCAGAAAGCTGCGCAGCCTTGCTGTGGTCGGGCCTGCTGTATGTCCCCCCACTTAGACACACACACTCTCACCCCACCCCTTCTGTTCTTTGATGGGCCCATAAATTCTGGAGTGTTTAACTCTTTTGGACATCATAATCCCTCTTCCAGTAAGGCCCTTTTCTTTTTTTACTGGAGAGGAAAAAACAACAGGTTGTTATCAAGATCATTATTCACCTCTTTGAGCCAGTTCTGGTAACACAGGCCTCTTAGTTATGATTACCCCTTATGTTACGATTACTTTGATTGTGTTTTTTTTCTATCTCTAGCAGTAGTGACAGGAATGTCTTTCAAAGACTGGCCCCAAGCTTGTCAGCACCAGGATTTGCTCTATTTTCACTAGTATCAGACTGTGAATTGAGGCAGTATTACAGGCTGCAATTCTTCGATATCAACACAATGAGTCACTTGCGGTTTCTTGCTATTTTAGCTAGGCTACTGCTCAGCTGGGCGCCATGGGTAGCATGACGTGCTACTGATTGGAACAATCACAAATACAACTTTTACTGTTCTTATTCGGAAGCATTTGGTTGTTTTGAATCCTTTGATTGATCTAGCTTTGTTAATGATGTGTCAATATGGTGGCTAAATCATTTAGCTTGCTCTGACTGTAACTCTGTCATCATCTGAAGCACTCTGCTCCTCCTGCAACTGCCTGAATAACACATTTTACATGGCATGAGCAATTATGGGCTGAGTCAGGGTCATGAATCTGGATGAATAACAAAGCAAAGCCACTCATCTACTGTGGCTCCCCCTTTATCCATGTCTCCCTTTTGTCTTAAATTGAGTGCAGGCTTCCCTCACTGAGATCAGAGCCTTGGCTGTTTTGTGTGGACAGTTAGATGAGGCTATAGTACACACACAAACACACACCCAGTGCCTTTTAGCCCCAGCAGGACGTGGGTGGCCTTGGTTTCCACTGTTCCGGGAGGTCCACTGTGTACGGCGAAAGGTAGACAGTACTGTCTAAACCAGACATTACAGCTGTACGGTGGGTCTGTACAGTCAAATTGTTCCCAGTCTTCTCTCATGACTGGAGACGTGTAAGGACCAATGGTATGATTCCTTCCAGGAAGCCAAAGGTAAGGGAATACCTCCTGAGCACTGCATTCCTTAACCCTGCAAACTTTGTCAGTATGACACAATGAGAAAACTGCCACATCACCATGTTTTAATGGATCACACATGCTCCAGCAGCTGCTGTTTAGCAACCCAGATGTTAGGCCGGTCCTCTGCCAGTGTTTCTTGCATCGTCATGTCGATCAGTATTACACACAAAAGGGTGAAAGAGGACAAAGACAAATCACTGCAAATGCATCAAAGATGTAAAAGGTCTAATTGGTCCAATTAAATGTGTTTTTAATCTCTGAAGCTTCCTTCCTCGTTACTTCAGAGGAGTCGTCCCCGGCTGTTTGCAAGTCATACTGGAAGCTTCCGGACGTGGAAGCCACTGTGAGTCAACGCTGCCCCCGAGTTGGTCTTTGCTCTCCCTAGGGTGCCTTTCATTGACAAAGGCTGTAGGCTTCAGGAGTTAACTGCACATAGCTCCATCTGTTCTACCAATATGGGAGTCGAGATTGCAGGAGGCTTCTGGGTGAGAAACACAGTCACAGGTTCTGGAGGCTCCAAAGGTTCAGTGGGCGCCGCAAACTCTGCAACATGAAAGACATGCAGTGTGGAGCTCTATCTGAGATCTGCTTTTTCTATATGTGCTGTTTTTCTGTATATCTTTGGTGTTTAGCACTCATTGCTGTGGTGTCTCTGAGCTGCACTTTACAAAGATCACTTGTCAATCAAACCGTGTGGGTGCTGCTGTTGTCTTTGTCCTTGGATTTTCTGTTGATGGACTTGGACTGAGTTTCTGTATGCGCTCCTTTGTTTGTCTGTACAGCCATGGCGGGTATTGCCGCTTGTGTTAACTATTCAGTTTTTCCTCTATTTATTCCAAACACACCACTCATGCTGCTGTCAGAAGCGTTAAAAAAGGTCACATCCCTGTCAGTGAAAGCCTACCAAATACAAAAGTACTCAGAGCTGCAAATTGGAAAGCTTTCAACAGCTATATAGGTTTGCTTGTTATGTTAAATTGACCAGTTTACTCATTCGAATGTAATTTTATTTTAATCTGTTCTAAATTAGAAACTTATTATTTTGATTGATTAAAATTAACTGAGCCAGAAAAATAAAGGTTCCAGGAAGATGGTTGAAAGTACTTTCATTCACACAAAGCAAATACGTGCCATAGCTCACTTTTATTCCATTGTCACTCTAAAAACATCCAACTGCAGAGAACTTCAGAAATCATACTTTGTTAATTTGGTGAGCTTTTCACCAACACATCTGCCATCCTAATTTCTAACTTCAGTCTGAGTACCAGCAGAGAACAGGCAGAGGAACAGCACGAAGGTCAAGACGTAGCGGACGGAGCCAACCAGCACGAGCATCACAACTCATCCGCGGCAAGCGCTTGTGTCACTTGATTGACAGGCCTCCAGATCTAACCTTCACCAAACTGTGTCGAGGGCAGCGGCAGCGGGGCTGAAGGGGGGAGCGCTTGTCAGTCTCGTTGAGCTTCATTCAGTTGATCCAGTAGCGTCACATGCCAGTCTCAGAGAAGGAGACGTTGTTAATAAGACACACAAAGGTTGGATGGTGGCTCGTACAGTCACTTAAGTTGACTTGAAGTTTAGATGGGTAGAGTAACGTCTTGTGTTGGTAATTTTCAAGATTTCAAGATTTCTTTACAGTCATTTCTCAGTACTCGCATACATTGAATACATTGAAGTACTTATTTAGATGTGTATTGGCTTAGTAGAAAAAGATATCCATGGTCATATAAATGTGACTTTTTTTCTTGTATGTACCATTAGTCTTGTATTATTGGGCCATCCAGCCTTAGAAGTTCTCATTTTCTTTTTTTATCATAATACATGTATTTATTGATTTACCATTTATTGTACACTAAAACAATGCACATGGAGCATTTGGGGGTAACTCGGAGCATAAGAATTTTTAATTTAAGGGTACAGATTACTCATTTGTAATTAGAGATATTAGAAGTAAGTCATGTACACAAATAAGCTAACACGATGAAGACTCCATAGCCACACTAACAGCTCTGTGAGGCTGTACTAAGCAAAATGCTAACATCAGCATGCTAACATGATCACAATGACAATGCTAACACGTTGATGTTTACCAGGGTTACCATCTTAGTTTAGCCTGTTAGCATGCAAACAATTGCTAATTAGTACTAAATGCAAAGTACAGCCGAGGCTGATGGGAATGTCAAAGAAAGGCCACAAGGATTTGAATCTTATAAGCAACTGAATGAATACTAACTACTATTTAAGTTTTAAAACCACTGAATTTATAGCTTTGAAATATTTTACTTTGAAACCCACCCATCTGGATATAAATGGTCAGAATTCCCCTCTTTAAAATTTCCAGACGGTAATTTCACCTTCTTTTTGAAGGTTCAGACATATAGTTGACAGATTGTAACTTGGTAGGACAGAGAGCTGATCTAATGCATTCAGACTCTGTGGCTCATCTTGGTAGCCTGTTCAAGTGTGAAATTTGCATCATGAATATAGGCGTGACATTCACCAATCCCATTTGAGCAACTTAATTTTTTGACTTGACTTGAATTTTTTTGGGGTCCAAAAATTGACATTTGAATTAACTTTCTTGAATATTGGACATTTTCTATCTAAATTTGTGAACATTACACACTTAACTTCAAGTTTTTGAAATTACACAGCTGGAAATTAAAATCTAGAAATTTTAAAGAGGGGAATTCAGATCACATCTATTCACATAGATGAGTTTCAACATGAATATTTCAATGCTATAAATATTTTTTAAATGTAAATACTGTCTGTTTTTTAATCCTGGAAATATTTATATAATTGGCCCAGTTTAGCACAGACATATTTGCTATTGCCAAGTTTAGCCCTTAATACTAGTATTAGCTTTCAGAGACTTGTTTTGGCTGCACCCTGTTATAGTCTGACTAGACAAAGCTGGATTGGGTGGTAGATTACTTAAGTGTCAACAGGTGATTCAAAACATAAAGGGAAAAAGAATTGGTAAGTTGCAAAAAATCATTGATTGCCATGACTATAAAGACCAAAATGTTCTTATTTCTATCACCAAACATTGTTGCTAAATCTGGCCCCCTCACTGTACTTGGGCTCCTTTGGTCATCAATTCCTAAGCGTCAACCCCCAGTCAAGAGTGGTATCATCATTTCAACCACAACGTGTGAACTGGGAAACAGGCCAGAGCCAAACCGTTGGGACTGCATCACCAAAGCCTTATTTCCAAACCCTCACTGTATTGTAGCCCAGCCCAGCTACCAGACAGGAGACATAAACACACCATGGGTTTAAACATGGAAATCCACCAGGCCTGTGAAATGTTTTAGCTCTGATCTCACTTTTTCCAGCATCTCTCCAGTCCAGGAGTGACACCAGTAGCGTGCACTCCTAAGGTGGGGGGTGGAGTGCAATAATGCCCTTTTCAAAAGTCAAATCAAAGGCACTTTTTTTTCTTCATACATTGCTGTTATCGATTATCTGACTGGTCAAGACATGCTTTAATTATAATATTTTAGCCAAAAAGATATAAATAGGAGACACAAAACAATTTCTGCTTTTTGCACCCCGTCCCCCACATGCCCCGTCTTCTGTGGACCCTGTTTGGCCCTCTCTGTTTCTAGTACCGTGTCAATCACAGGGCATGGCCCCCCTCTGCCCAGCTTGGGTCAGGGTTAGGGTTTATGTTTTTTTCCCCATGTCACTGAATCATCCCCACTCAACTGACAACCTTCTCTCTCAGATTCTTAACTGGCAAAACCCAGACAAAAGGGTTACTTTGAGGTTGGCAGGGTGAGGGGGGTTAGGAGGGGGGCAACAGAGGTGCTCAGAAGGGAGAGTGCAATGAACTCTTTTGAGAGCCGAAGTGATGACTAATGGAGCGGGCTTGTGAGAACCAGCGTTGGGGGGCCATTTGTGGTTAAACATGAGCGTGTCGCCACATACCATTGTGCCTTTTCCCATCAGCGATCCCTCCCCCCCCCCCCCCCCCCTTCGGAGTCCCATCCTAGCCAACCCCCCTCCAGGGCGTAGACAGCACATTCCATCTCTATCAATAGATGAGGAGGGAAAAAGGATGATTTATCTGTTCATACAGATAGCCAAAACCAGAGCTGTTGGCAGTTCTGGTTGAAACCACTGATGGTTGATGAACAAAGCAGTCATGTGCTACTAAGCTATTAGGAAACCCCGGGTTTTTGGTATTCATTTGTTCATTAACTTTAATTCGGCAATTACACAGTACAATGTCAGGTATTTTTTTCAAGTCTGGCAGCCATTTGAACAGTTGATGCACCTAATTTACCATTTTTGATCTTTCCTTTTAGTTCTGTAAAAAATATTTGGCTTTTCTGAATATTAAAGGGTGTTGTGCAACAATCATACAATATCCCACCTCATTTAACATGTTTATTGTGATTATTAAATTATTACTTATTATGCTGATGAGGTACTGATGAAATCTATGAGAATATAATTGCTCATACAACAGATGTTTCCCTTAAAGAGCTGACTGAGACACTTTCACACACAGCCAAGAATTCAGTAACTCATTACAAACTAGTTGAGACTTCAGGCAGCAGAACAAGACCTGGAACAGCTGTCAAATGCCATAGCACCCCCTACTGCTGACAGCTCACTGATTTTAAAAATGAACCTCACTTTGTCTTTTCATGTCTACCAACAGCGTTCCTCTGCTCTTCAAATCACAATGAAACATTTAAAAAAAAAAAACACCTGGGCTTGTGTGTTTGACTATAGGTGTGTAGTGTCGCCTCCATATCATGAAGCTCCGGATCTCAGTACCTTTCATTTTATATTTTATGATCCTGCCTATAGAGAAGCATGGAGCAGGTCTGCTCTGTGCTACACAGTGGAGCTATTTGCACCACAGGTAAAATTTAATAAAGCATTGTTGCAATATTGTTTCTTCCCAGGGTGCCGGAGACAGCTTTATTGGAGCACTGGCATTTTACATGGCTCATTATCCCACAATGCCTCTGGAGGAGGTTGCCCGAAGAGCCAATCAAGTGGCAGTAGTGAGTGTGCAGGCCATCGGCACACAGACGTCTTATCCCTTCAAAAAGGACCTACCAGCCGAGCTGTTCTGAGAGCAGCAAGTCAGCAAACTGACACTAATAACTGGACATGATCTTGAATGTCTTATTGAACTGGGAACACAACTTTATTATTAAATGTGCTGCCTTCAGAAACTACTGAGGATTGTAAATCTAACAAATGTTTTGTTTTTTTATAAAGCAGACCATGACTTAAATTTGACTGTCAATATAACAGTTATATGTATAGTGCCTATATGACAACAAGCCTACTTCTAACACAGACAAGACAAGCATCTAAACACTTATACGACACATTATTGACTTAATTTATTTGATTTCCTCAAGTAGACAAGTAAGTGGTTTACGTACAGTTACCCAGTTCTAATAGAAAATGTACAACACTTGACTGAAGCATAATGAGTGATACTGTATAAAGCAGCACCATAATTATGTCATTCCATGACTACACAGACAAAAACAGCTGTGTTGGTCCCAATAAATAGCATCTCTTTGACACATGAGTGGTGGTTTCTTGTTTTGGGTGGTAATCAAGGTTTCCGTCATCAATGACCTGGTGCAGCGGGAGAGAGTAGAGGCCTTTTGACAATTCCGGGAGGAAATCCTCTGAAAACAAGTCAGCAGAACACCTTGTATAATCCACGACTATTAAATCGTCTGTTTAAACCTCACAGGTTTTTGTTGTCCATATATTTCTGTGCATTGTTAAATCGATTTGATCTTCCTCTTCTCAAAGAATAGGACGTGCTTGTTCACTGCAAAGACAGAAAGCAGATTTTTAATGCAAGTCACAGGGATTGAATGGAATAAAAAAAGAACTTTTTTATATACATAATACATAGATTACATACATACTGTTAAGGAGAATGGACAATAGGGACTTGAGCTTGTAGCTGAATGCTCCCAATGCTAATATCAAGGGGCAGGTTATACATTTCCCACTGGGCTCAATATATTAACATATGTGCACATAAAACCTGAAGAAACATGATACATCCCATTACAACTGGCCCATACCAGGTTCATGATGCATAGTAGTGACATGATACTCTTTGATTCATTCAAAATCATCTTGATTATATTCTCAGGTAATCATTTGGTCTAGAAAACAGTGAAAATGCCCGTCACAACATCCTGGAGCCCAAAGTGATGTCATCAAATGTCTTATTTCACCCAGCCAACAATTTGAAACCCCAAAATTTGAAATTTGAAGAAAAGCCACCAATTCTCATATTTGAGAACTTGGAACCAACAAATGTTTGCTTGAAAATTATTTTGATTATTCGATTATCAAAATAGTTGCAGGTTCATTTTCTGTCAATCAACTAATCGTTGCAGCCCGAGCTTGATTATCTAGTTAGGTAGTTTCCCCAACTATGCCACCAGTATAAAAGTGCACAACAGTTTAGACATAATAGGCCTTCTTCACAGAAAAAATTTTGTCATGACATAGTAGATCAAAGCACATACAGTATGTTACTAA
Organism: Thunnus thynnus; assembly: GCF_963924715.1. NCBI lineage: Eukaryota > Metazoa > Chordata > Actinopteri > Scombriformes > Scombridae > Thunnus > Thunnus thynnus. Next base: position 25,305,209 of record NC_089532.1, on the reverse strand, counting down.
TAACATCATCAACGGTGGCTCTATTCTATTCAAGTGTGCCACAGCGTGACAGTGAGCCAGCATGCACAATACCAGGACCCTGAAACTAAACCAGAATCAGCATCTGATTTATTGCTGAGTAGGCCTGCACATACAAGGAATTTGTTTTGGAGTTGTAGTGCATAACAATTAAAAAAAATAGAAGGTAAGTATCTATACAAAGTAAGAAAAATACAACTACTACAAAAAACTGGTGGTATAAATATATAAATAACATTTTATAATAAAGAATGAATAAAAATATATTCTAAGTGAAGAGAGTTTTAAAAAAGGTGTCCAAGATATTGATTGGGAATGTGCAATGTTCACATTCGAAACAGTATATGTAATACAGCCATCAATATACCTATGCTTTTCCTACTTGTGACATGTCAAAATATTCCATAAAAAACCGTATGCTTTCAAATTTGCCTGAAAGGTGCGATTTTCTGTTGCTATTTAATTTCACAATTACTAGTGACAAATATGTCTTAGTCTACTGCTACTCTGCAGATTTAGACACAACGTCTTCTATTGCCATGCTGAAAGTACAGGTGGCAATTTGGAGTCAATTGTCATTTCTTGTTTTGTTTACAATACTGATTAATAAAAGGGCTTCTATGCGTATCTTCCATCTGCAGTGCACAGTTGGCCCTAACACTGCTAGTCAGTCTTACCAAATGGATCATGTTTGCGCAGCACCAGTTTGTCTCTGAGCCGGTTCCTCTTGGTGTTGAAGAAGTAACCTGTCCCAGCAGCGCTCATCATCTGCACCAGCACCGTCCTGCAGGAACAAGTCCAGATTATTATGACTGCAACCCTCTGCTACAACCCACCAATATTGAACTATTTCACGTTTCATTTTCATAAAATCAACAACTTTTACTTACTTGGACTTTGCCTTGGCCACTGGAACATGAAAGAGAACAGAACACATGTACATGAATCACGCAGAATAACACGATTAAAGTTTAGCAAGCGGATACTGTTCTAACTGTATTTTCAAGGGGAAGGCTAACAGTTAGCTGCTAGCTCGGGATAAACGATGAATCCATAACAGCAACTGTAGAAACTAACGTGACATTTGACAATGAAGGCGACAATGAAAAAAATACTGAGATACAACATAATGTACGTAGAAGCAACAAAGTACTGAGATAAAGCTGATTAAGTAGAAGCAAAATAATAGACAACGTAATTAGCAACTAGCTACCAAAGCTAACTGTTAAATGTACGTTTGAGAAACCGTTACTTATGCATGCACCTCACTCTTTGCATATTTACAGTGAACTACTTACAGTTAACGGTGGTAAGAAACATTTTGTAGACTTTAAGTCACTTCTTGAAGGCGGTATTACAGCATGAATGTGTTAGCTACGTTAGCTGCTGTAAGTCACATTGAGAAGTGAGCACATCCGGTGTTACACCGTATATGGTAACCCATCAGATCCTGTGACCTGCAGTGTTGGAAAAAGTATTTAGATCCTTTACTTAAGTAAAAGTATAAGTTACACAATGAAAAAAAAAATCCTGCATTTAAAATCCTACTTAAAGTACTAAAGTAAAAGTACTAATTGTGCAGGAAGTCAGGCTGTGCCCTAAATTTAACTGGTAATACTAATATACTGTTACTTAAGTAGGATTTTAAATGCAGGATTTTTACTTTTAATGAAGTGTTTTTACATTGTGGTATTGATACTTTTGCTTAAGTAAAGGATCTGAGTACTTCTTCCAACACTGCAGGTCACTGAATCTGATGAGTAACCAAATACGATGTAGCCTTAAAGGTAGCCTTAAAGCTTGAGTTCAGCTGAGTTTGTGTTGGAGACACATTTCTCTAATTTAACATTAACATTTTCAGTGCACAGGTATATTTAGCAACACGCAGAAATGTCCAAGTTGAAATTAAGTTATAGGTCATACACCCTGTGACTGAAAATGACCCTGTACGCCAAAAATCTACAGCGGATTCAATTTCAGTGTGATCTGTTTGACCTTCAGCATTGCTGCAAACAAAGCATTGTTGCTACAATCATGACTAAATTAAAAGTTTCTACAGAAGATTACAGGCAACATGATTGCACATGAAAAAGCTCTGGTAAGACATCAATAAGACATCTGATAATTGATCATTGTCTTACAAAAATCTTATACAAGACAAAAAATGCTGGAATATTTAAAAAAAAAAAAAAAAAAAAAAAAAAAAAACAACAACAACAACAACAACAACAAAGTGATAAGTGATTTACTGGCCAATCAGAAGAAGACAAAAAACAGAAAACTATGGATCCAAATACTATTTAACACATATGAACAGAGTACACCACACACACATGATCAGGCTGTAGAATAGGGACTAAAACAAGAGGCTGATGGGGAAATAATTGTAATGAAACAGAAAGCTAAAGTAAGAGCAAAGTAATACCCAGCAGGAAGATTTCTAGATATTGTAATGATTTGTGAGGAATTTCCAAATGCAGTAGAAAGGTCCGGTGTTAGGTGAGGACAGGCTGAGCTGGATGTCAGTGGTGGATGAAAGAGGTTAAAAAATAGAGCATGAGCATGTTATTATAGCTTCAGCTTGTCTATTAGGTGCTCTTTGTCTGGTTTCCAGTTTCCTGCCTGCTGCCCCCTTCCTAAAAAAATGTCACTTATACATACAATAAATTCAGATATTTTCATCTTGAGAGTAGTTGGGTTCCAGCTATGTGCAGGGAATTGCTTTTGTTAGTAAGGATAATCTTGATAATCTCTAGTGTTTTGAAATTGAGGTGAAATAGTCATGAAACTTTGGGAGTGCTGTGTCTCTTTCCCACAGTTTCAAGACATTGTTAATAAATGAATCAGGCCATGACTGGGCTTCTGCAAGCATTCTGGATGATAAACCTTTAATCGTACAGTATATTGGCAAAGTTAGTAGCCATTTTTTGTTGCCATGCTTCAGAAGAATGCAGAGTTTCAGTTTCAAAGTTGCTCTGTGTAAGGATTAATTTCATTAGGCATGATCCTGTGAAGTCTAGAGCCTCCTCTGTGTCTTAAAAGTGAACACTGCTGGACATCAAACAACACCATGCATAAGGCGTGGCTCTGGTACATTATCTATAAATACATTTCAAGAAACCACTGGTGTCATTTAAGTAGGAGGGTAGACTGGGGATGAACATGAAATCTTTACTTCCTGCATGTCTGAGAAGGTCTTGTGTATCTGCGCAAGACATAAAAAAGCAGACTTTAGGGGTCATATATTTCTTAGAGTAAAAATAAATTCACCAGTCCTTGGAGGGATAGATCGACATTTTAGGAAATATGCTTATTCGTGTTCTTGGAGAGAATTACATGAAAAAGTTGATACCACCCTCATATTTAGTCAGTCACAGTGACTTCCTGGGGTCTTGTCAATGTTGTGAGGTTGCCAGGCAACCAGCAGAGACTCGAGGAAGTCACATAACCCCCGTAAAACCACATCTTGTTTTTACACTGTTTTTGTCGTAGTAAAAAAATAAAATTGACCTTTGGATTTAATCAGGCTAACTCTTTCCCTTTGTTTCCAGTCTTTGTGCTAAGCTAAGCTAACCATCTCCTGGATGTAAATGTATTTCTCAAAATGTCAAACCATTCCTTTAAAAGCACCGTCAGTGGTCTGACTGAGGAGTTAAATCATCCTGTAGGGCATTTTTGCAGAGGAATATTAAATAAGTTGACAGGGCGTATCATATGCAGCAACATATCACTGTTTATCCATCACAATTGTCCTCTCAGAAAGCTCAGTGATTGGTTATTCACTTATCTATTTTTATCACTCCAAAATAGTGCATTATTTTCTACCATAAGGCTGTATATTTCAGCATAGCATCGCTGTAGATTTTTGGTGAATTTACTCATTTCTTAAAGGGGGTTGGAACAGGTGTGTGCAGTCCTTTAATCTGATTATCCCAAAAGAATCAGTGCAAGCCAATTGAGACACTGAAATAAGTGATTGGTGTGACAGGGGAAAATCTCAGGCCTTTGATGAGGAGGTGGATGTGAGCTTAAGTGAAGGATTTAACAGATAAATTCCCTCTTTTACAGACCTTACAAAAGACATTTAAATTCTGTCAGTTCAACATTCAGGTCCTTGTGAATGTTGAGGGGGTTTATGGTCTGGATTTTGCTCTTGTGTCTACATAAACCTCATCAGCGTCTGTTGGGCAAGGGGGCATTGAGGTCTTCCAGTACATGTTTCCTGTTCTTTTGCCAGACATTAGTGGTTGCCATGAGAGCAAATGAGCATCTTCCAAGAATTTTTTAACCGAGATGGGATTGTCAAATTCAGTTGTGGTGAATGTGGTTGTGTAGTACTTTTCCTTTTGATATACAACAGAAAGTAACAGAAAGGGTTTCTAAAGTGGCCTTCCAACCAAGAACACAAGCATTATTTTTTTCTAAAACCATCTCTCACATCATGTAACTTTTGTTAGAATTTCATTCAGTTGTCCTACAGTTAAGTTAATTTCATCTTAATTCATTTTGATCCAGTTCCATGAATAAATAAAATAATGAAAGTGGACTCATGGAAAAAGATCAGGATGTTCTTTATTGCTGGTCATCATGTCTCTAGCCTCGGGGAAACAACTCAGATTTCATGAATGGATTGTAAGGGAAAAGACAGAGGACACTTTGGAATGTCCCAAAACCTTATTCAAAGCCTTTTCTTCCTCCAAGGTCTTGGCATATGAATGTATGTGATACTAATAATGTCACCCTGGAAGTCCCCTTTAACTCCCCAGAAAGAAGTAACCTTATATTCTCATTTGTGGTCAGAGGGAAACACTGGAGTAAAGGAAGTTTACGTTTGAAAAGATTTTCATAACTGGGCATGCTCAGAGAATGTGCAACTATGTCATTGTTAATTACTGGTTTCGGTCTCATGACGTTTTACCTCTCAGGGCACAAAGTAGGCAGTCACGCATACTTTGATACTAAACCAACGACAAAAAGACCAGTTTGTCTGAATTCCTGGACAACAGTCTTACTAAAACTGTAAAATATATTTGGTGCCATGGACTGATGTAATATGAAATAAGACGGAAATGGGTACAGGAATGGTTATTAGCAACCCTTAGCTGCAAGTTCATACAATTTAACACTGTAGTGTTTGTATTTTGCCTTTACATGTGCTTTAAGTGTTATCCTTAATTTTAACTTGGGGTTTTCTAGATGTTGGTATTATGATAACAGATCAAAAAGTCCATATTTCTTGTATTAGCCTAAAATTTCAAGCAGCATTTAAGGTGTTTCGGTGACCAAATAAGCAAACAGTTCCTTGTTAACACATCTAGCACACATGGTGCAACATTAGTATTTATTTGGAGTCTTGTCTCTAGTCACCTGATGAATGTAAGTCCAATATTCACTCTGCTTTTTGGGTCTCCATAAACCCCTTACAGTTATATCTGGCTCTTTTAGCAGTTAAATACTCAACTATATTCACCAGCTAATCGCTAACTTTGCCTATCTGCCATCTGGTGTTGGGCAAGTACCATAGGCTACAGTGGATTTATCAGAGCCTTTTCCCTTAAAATAACTGCCTGCCACTGCTGTAAACAGGAGAGAAGTGAGAGTGGACCAGAACTGTAAAGTCGCTACAGGTGACACCTTTCACATTACACATTTGATACAGTGTTTACATAAAATATTGATTAGTGCAGCTTTAAATAAAGACTGAAGGTTAGCAAGGAGTAGGTACTGGTTGAAAATGCCCAATAGGTCATTTGGAATGCTTTAACATATTGACATTATATTGGTGTCATGTCTTCCATATCATTTGTTATAAGCTCAGAACTACTTGATTTTAGCAAGGTAGCCTTTTAATTATGTTTTGTTATATATCCATCTCTTTGAAATACATGTATATTCTTTCGACAGTATTAACATTTTAATGGCCACTTTAATTGGACTTCTGAATCCACTTTCACTGTTTGCCGTATGACTCTTTAGATGTTTTAATGAGGGATTCCTGGAAAGGGAGTCATGCCATTGCTATATGATAAGAGAATCATTATAAAAACAACAGTGGGTGGCATATTTCTGAAATCACTGAGGGCCCTTCAACAATCTCTCTGGTGTATTTTCTGGCATCCGGTGTACTTTGGACTATATGTCAACACTCAGGATGAACAATGCCTGAGAAGAATGTTGTTGTTTTCCTTCAAAGCTTATCTCCATTAAAAAAAAGAGGATCCAGTAGTCTATGTGACATTCAGGTCCCACTAGAGCAAAGATTAGATGAAAACAAAAAGTAACAAGTGAACATGTACTAATGAGCCTAAATGGAGCCGTATTGGTAAGCCCAGCGGGGGGAAGCCATGCATTAAAGCGGAAATGAACATGAATGTTATTGGACGGGCCGAGGAGCGCTGTAACCAGGCAGGGAGCAGCTGTCAGGATGTGTGTGGAGGAGCTTGCGTCACTGAGGGATAATTCTGAGAAGGAGGCTGAGACCACTAGCTCTAGCTTCAGCTCTCCTCTTCCTCCTCCTCCACCCCACCCACTCAGCACTCTCTACAGCCACTCCGGACGTTAGCTACTCTTTCCTTCTCCCACTTCATTGTACTTATACTCTTCACTCTATTTCACGTGCTCGTTCTTCTCATCCACAGCTTAATATTTCCCAGCTCCTGTATCACTTGCGCACTCATTTATATTTTAGACACTTGAGCTCAGGTTCGAATCAAAAGTGGCATATATGGTGAGTGAACAGGTGTTGGTTCAATGTCTTGTGAGTTTTGAGATTTATTATGAACAAAACAATGGAGTGGGCACAAATCTAATTTTAGTGGTAAATAATTTGCAAGACTTAAGAGTTCACAAGGGTAGATTTGGAAGTGCAGAACAAGTTTTTATTTAGATTTGAGCAAGCAGTGGGCTTTTTTTAAATTTACTATCATCATTTTGGAAGACTCCACCTTCAATGTAAGCTAGACAGCTCCCCAGTGCTGTCCATGTGCTTTTTTTATTCTCCTGTTTTTACACTTCGCATGCCAAGACCTCAAAATCTGCCAAAACAGCTGGAGGAAACAGGAGAGTAGATTTAATACTGAGCGCACACAGCAATAAGGTTTGTTTTGTCATTAATAAACTTCCATATTCCCTCACTCTTCTGCCACTTCACTGACTCACAGGCTTACTTCCTCAAACCCTTTCTACCAAGTGAGAAAGACCAATTGTCACTCTGACCTATTTACTGTTAACATACTCATTGATGTAGTTTTTAAATGAAATGTAGTCTAATTTAATTAACAACCAAAGCACAGGCTGATTAGGTGCATGTGTACTGTTGCTGATTGCTTCAGCTGGCTAATTATTACTAATTTTTGAGCAGCATGTGCACAGTTCCACCACAAACATACCTGCGCAAACACACACACAAAGATACAGACCACCTCCACCAAACAAACCACAACTCGCATATTATTAGCTGTCACAACAACGGTTTGCTGTTCTTTTGACCTACCAACCTGATCGCAGTAGGTGACATGATGACTCACACGCACACACAGAGTCAGAGGCACCAAACACCACAACTCCCTACTTGCGTCAGCACAATGCCCTATTAACTATTATATAAAGGAGAGGAATAAATAACAAAAGGTGATTTCACAAAGTGTTTTTATCACTTCACCTCACCACATCTGAATTGTTATTATCTATAGCAAATGGTCTGTAGTTTGTACCTTTTCAGAGTATGTGACAGGGTGCAGGGAAGGTATGACCTTTAAAGCAAAGGAGGATTACAGTGCCTACAGTTTAACGTCAGAGGAATTATCATCTATCATAAAAGAGGGTACAGTAGTGTTCAGTTTTGATCATTAGTGTATATACTGTAGGTGCATCTGGAGTTGGGAGGGACATCATGGCAACATTTTTAATGATTATATTACTTGAAACTAACAAAATGGAACATTTGGAGAATATCTAAAGAAGATGTTTTTTAAAAAAGGCCTAAACCTGACCTTATTGCTGCAATCTTCATTATATCCCAAAATATGAAAGCACTTGACAAAACAAACATACTGATTATGTTGGTTATTAGTGGGTCTAAACATGTAAAATTTGTTCTGGAAGCGGTGCTGGAGAAAAGGTCAGGGGTTCATTCTTTGGAGAGCAAAAATATGCTCATTAAATTCCTTCTTGGGAATCTGCTTATTAGATTATGAGTCATCTTGGAAATGTTCACAGTCATGCTGGAGGAAAGGCCAGAGGTCAACAAAAACATTACAATTCATCCTCTGGTGACAATGAATATCCACAACAAATTGTATCCAGATGAAAAAATAAGTTGATACAATACTTTGTCAAGTGTCGGTCAAGGGGAAATGTTGATGTAAGAGAGATGCCAAATAAAATGTGGTCTTTGATCAATTTCACATATCAAGAGGCTAGTTCAAAACACTATATTGGTGACAGCATCACTGATAGAAGCACATACACAACAATCATAAAAGGAAATGGCCCACTGCTGCCTAGAAATGGCGCAAATACACAAAAAAGAATGTCTATAGCCATGTTAACAGCTCTGTGAGACTGTTATTAGGCACAGTGGTGCTTTAAGTTAAATGCTAATGTCAGAATGATAACATACTCACAATGACAATGCTAACATGCTGATGCTAAGAAGGAATAGTCTTTACCATGTTGACCATCTTAGCTTAATGTGTTAGCATGCCAACATTTGCAAAGTAGCACTAAACATAAAGTACAGCTGAGGCTGATGGGAATGGCATTAGTTTGGCAGATATTTGGTCATAAACCAAACTATTGGACAAATTTAAATTTTGACATGGTGGTGGCACCACATAAAAAGTTCAGCAAAGTTATTACAATTCAGCTTGAGGGGAATGTGAATGTGTGTGCCAAATTTCATGGCAATCCATCAAATAATTGTAGAGATATTTAACTAAAAAACAATAATGTCATGACATCCTGACATTTCCATCCCTAGAGCCATCCCACTTCCAGTTCCCATCATCAGTGAAGATTACATCCTATTATTTGTCAGCAGCAGGAATCCTGTCTGTCAGCATATCTATGATGGTTAGTACCGCGGACAGTTCCTTCATGCCTGGTGGTCCCAGGATCAGCACCTCGGACAGCGGTTGTGACACACCTTGGTGTTTGGAGTGTTGTTGTTGTTGTTGATTTAAGTGTTCAGCTCAACATATTTATAGTGACTCAGAAGCCTCCAGACATATAAAGTCACATTAACCTGAATCCCTACTGGAAAATGAAATCACAAGGGAAAAGGTTAAATAAGTGCTGATCTGGCTGGGGAAAACATCTACTGCGGGGTGGGCTTCCTAGATATGTACTGTGGTATTGGGAACAACGGATATTCACAAAAAGTTCCATAATAATCTACAGAAGCCAATAATTTTTTAGATACCTTGTCACTGATGATAGAGTCAGTCAAGAGGAACAGTAGCACTATGGAGTTTCAAAGGATCATCACAGTTGTAATCTGGACAGTAGATTTTATGACATTTTGCTCTGGACTAAACTGCAACTTTAGTTGGTTTAAAGGAATAGTTTGACATTTTGGGAATTACATTCACAGTATTTGCTTTCTTGCCAAGAAGTAGATCAGAAGATTGATACCACTTGCATATCTGTCTGTTAAATACAGTATAAGGCTACAGCCAGCAGCTGGTTGGATTAGCTTAGCATAAAGACTGGAAACAGGGAGAAACAGCTGGCCTTTGTGTTGAGGGGGAAAAGCCATTAAATGTAATTGGTCATTCAAGATCTTAATCAATTAACTCAGCATCCCGCTAAGTAATGCTGAAATCAAGCAAAGCTGTGTGTCTAAACCACTGGAGATTGTAGGTGGCTGATTTTGTAGACTTTTAGAACATTTCATTATGCTTTTACACCCACCTCTTTACATCATTGCAGTGCTGCACCAAAAGACGTTCTCACTTACCAACAAAACCACCCTAGGTACCGTCAGCGTGTCCTCACATTCAGTCTCTAATTCATTATCAGTGAGGCTGTTCCAGAAAATGCTGCTTGATCACATCACACACTGCTCTCTCTCTCTCCAGAGCTTTTGAAGCAACTTGTATATGTCTGTATATCTTAATTCAGCTGTCCAAAATCATTGGGGAAAACGTGGGAATTCTCTCCCAGGGTGGATTTTTGCTTTCAGTGTTGACCCAGATTTAACTGTTCATGTTCAGTTTGCAATGAGAAGATCTAATCTCTTGTTTACATGGTGCCACAAATCTCATTTTTGTTTTGTTCTTGTGTAAATCCAGTAAACAGCATTTGCATTTGAACGTGCTGTATTATCAGTATTCTCTTTCCTATTTATAAAATATGTTTTTATAATCATCATTTGCCACCAGGATCTTATGCAATACTCATTAAAAGTCATAGGTAGGTGCCGGTACAGGAAAAAACAGTAATAGCAGAATGGTCTGAATTGTTTTTCCACTTGCGTAAATGGGAATGATTGTGTCAGATATGATGTCATGTACTGATGTGCATCAGGTCGCTATGGTTACACCAGTCTTGTGATAGTGAAACCCTCAGATTGGATTTCCACATAGGCAACAGGTCTGTGATGTTGAGCTTATGGTCTGAAAAGTTGGGTCCAGTCAATAAAAGAATACTAAAAAATAGAAATAAAAAAATAAACTTTCTGATCCTCCATTCAAATCATGATGTGTATGAAATGTATGAAATAAACCACACACTGATGCGTCATCAGTGTTTTTCCAAAAAAGGATAAAACTCTTATAAAGCACAGTGTCTATCGTTTCTGAGTCATGCATGAACCTTTCAACCTTTCCCAAAGTGTGGGACAAAATGTCCTTTTCACACCAAAAGTGTCAGTTCCTGCTCCTCTATATTCAGCGCAGGCCTATATTTAGGTTTGCTTGATGAGTCTACAATAGCCTGCTACTTTACATAGTCGTCCTGATGACCACAGCGTTGTTAGGAGTAATGTTATAAAACAGGCAGCCAGTGTGTCCTCCTCCCATCTGTTCTCTCTCCTCTGTCTCTGTTTCTCTGTGTTCCATGACGCAAAGCCTGAGTGGGAGTGGACAAACCTTCTGCTCCCTGAGAGGACTGAGTGGGCCGCCGCCATCCGCTGTGCGCGCGCCAGAGATGGAGCCAGAGATGGAGGTATACTGAGAAGAGAGGAGAGAGGGAGGATGGGTTGGATGTGGCATAGGGGAGACATTTGAATAAAAACTAGAGTGTCATGTCCAGCAGACAAGGAGAAACATTAGCGTTAGCTGCTATGCTCCATTATGTTCTAACTTTGTTTGCTGTTTGGTGCTGGGCAGTTAGTGATCAGTCGGTTTATACAAGCTTTTTCACTGAAAACAGCTGCCTGCTGCTGCTGGAGACCACACTTATGAGAGCAGTGACGTAAAACCAAAACAGTGAGATGAAAGATGCTAAAACGCTCCACAGAACTGAGGGGAAGTGCAGAGTTGTGTGATTATTCTCTTAGGCTTTGTCACTATGACTGACACTTTTCACATCACATATACAGCAAAACTATTGATTAGCGCAAGTAATTACATGAATTAAGCAATTAATTAACTAGCCTTTTTTGTCTTCTATGGGTGGCCATGACAAATTGCATCAACACTGATAGAACTGATCTCCTCCTACATATTGGAACTACAGCACCTCACTCCCACTTCTACAGCTGCCTGTTCTTGACCTCAGTAAGCTAGTTAATTAGAACCGAAACACAAATTGTGTGGTGAAGAGCTATATATTGTAAAACACCGCTAATAAAACTACTCTGTCATATACTTTTTTTGAACTTCAGAAAGAGTCTTGTGACAGCAGTCATAAACACCAGTGGATGTTCTCAAACACTGTACAGGGGTGTAAAATTAGTTTTGAAAAGTCATAGAGATAAATGTAGACTATATACTATTTTAAGTTAAGTTTTGTCACAAAATCATATTGTTCTACATGCTTTCAGGCGTGCTAATTTAAATGTTTCCAGTAAAACAATATAAAGTCATGAATCAAGGGTCCTCATAGTGACATCTGTCTATTTTCTGTTCCCATCCCTTCCTCCTGCCTTCTGCTGCTTATCTTTAGAAACTCGATCCGCCTCATGAAGCATCGGTGACTATTTTACAATTTGGCTAAATCCAGCTCTGAGGTAACAAGTGACACCTTCTGTTTCCATGCTTCCGGTCGCTAGGCAACCTCAGCAATTATGCCACTGCCAAGAGAGGGAAGGGAGGAAGTAGCACCCGGAGGCCCCCTGCCTCCGATCATCTTGGCCACGGCCGGTCAGGCTTCATCCTTCATCTAAGTGCAGTGCTTCCATACCAAGCCAGTGACGAGGTCTGCCACAGCATGCCGTATTTCCTACTGCTCTCATTAAATCAGCTCTCTTTCCTGTGCTGTAGAGATACAGCTTGTCTGTAAGGACGCATATGATGAAGTCACTGATTGCACCAAAACACTCTGCTGCCCTCTGTTGTTCTCTACAGCTGAATATCTGAATGATTGAATTGAAAACTTTAAAAATGACTCAAATTGAAAACTTACAGTTAACAAAAACCATTAATGGGACCAGAATGAAATAGGTTAATTAAATTTCAGCAATATAAGAAAGAAAAAATGACAATTAAGTACAACCAAGTAAAAACAAAAGCAAAATCAGGACAAGCTCTTTGATAAAAGTATTTTTAAAGAAAGGATTAAAAAGATGACACTGACTCAGCCAGCCTTAGACAACAGGCTTCTGTCTGACAGTCTCATACGTACAGGCTTGTATGGGACTGAGAGGTCAGAAACACAGTATATCAAGGTCACGAAGAGTCTTAAGGGTAATCAATAAGATCTTAAAATCAATTCTAAAACATAATGGAAGACAGTTTTATAGTGCTCAGGCGTTTTAGTTCTGGTGTAAGCCCTGGCAGCTGAGGTCTGGAGGAGTCAGTAAATTATTAATATATCTTAATAATAGATATTATCAAGAATTAGGAATCTATTACATGAAATACAATGGATTAAAAAAAAAACTATACCATCCAGTAAAATAATTTGTCCAAAACCTTACATTCTTACATACAATCACTCAGCTTCTTTCTGTGGTTGATGTGATTCTACATTACACAAATATGTCTCTTTTTTGACATATCTGAACAGGTTTTGATATTTGAAATGAATGATTTTCTAGGTTATTGGTTTTGTCTATGCCCTTCTTGCCAATTTTAAGTGGGTGGCATTCAGAAAGTTCTCTACTGCCTCAAATAAATTATTTTTTGAGACAATGGGGTTTTTTTTTTGCTCAAAATATAATCATATAACATCTTATCCAACTCCTTGGTAACAATTGTTGGGACACTGATTGACAATTAAACATAGACTGATCTAGAGATTCTTTCTGTTTTTGATAACAGAACCCTATCATAGAAATATCTCTCATTAACCACAAATTCATTTTCTTTCTTGTTATAGGGTCAAAATTTAACTTACATCATTGTTTCACATTCTTACAAATAACAGTTATTAGGTATGTCACCTTTTCTTTGATTGGGATCCCATAACAATCTGATAGATTACAATTTTAATTGGAAAAGACAGATTTATCCAAATTCATTATTAAACCCGAAACGCTAGTAAACAATTTCTACAAGCCACTGTTTTTAAAACCTGATTTTGGTCTTTTGGAACAATTGCAGTATCATGTGCTAATTGACATAGTTTGAAATCCTTTCCCACTGCATTTATTCATGTGAAGGGTGATTTTTGCACAGTTTAGTTCAGTCTCACCACTTCCATCAACCTTACTTCTAGCTGTTTTCCACAAAAAAAAAAAACAACCTCACTCCATTATGCAGCTAAAGAGTGAGACATGTTTCACAGGAGTTGATGAAGACCAAAAACAGCTTCAAGAAGAATGAACTTACATTTAATTGTTTTTTCCTCCAAAATATACAAAAGAGCATGAAAACAATTTTACATTACAAAAAATAGTCCAATTTGTGGTCATTCTAATGTGTTCTTTTGCTGAATTTATCATAGAGAAAATAATTTGTTCCAATAAAGAAACTGTATCCCACGGTATAATTTTGTATCCAGTGACAAACCTTTGTGAAAAAAAAACAAGGCTTCTACCAGCAATAAGAAATCAAGTGCACTCTCTCAGGTCATCATGACCTGTTGGTGGTTACACACACACACACACACACACACACACACACACACACACACACACGCACACACACACACACACACACACACACACTGATCCACTGTGTTGACGTAGTCAGACAGCAATTGCACATTAATTTGACTTTTGAAACTGACTACAGAACATAAATCAAGGTTGTGTTCCCAGAGAGAGATGCTGTATTTTCCATTCAGAGATTCACCACACTTTGTTCCACAGGAATGAACATGACTGTAATAATACTCAAACAGAAATATGCTTCAGAGGAAAATTGTGCTTTTAAAGGCCAGCATGGTGTGGCTAACATCTTATATTGCACTTGTATATTTAAACTCCCACCCCTGGAGAGATTTGTCTAGCAAGGTGTCACTGTAAGTAAACATTAACTTCTTTGAAGTGACTGAAAGGATTTTACATTAAAATTCTTCAGATTGCTGTGGTTTTGTTGTGCAAAAACTGGGAAGAGATGTTGTTTCTAAGTGATATCATGTGTTATAGATCAAAACAGACCAGGGCAGAAGACAGACTTATGGTCAAAACAACTATCTTTAGCAATGGTGGCTGTATCAGCTGTTTAACCTGCAACTTAGATCATTTCTCTTTTTTTCTCCAGAGTCATCAGAAAATTCCAGTCAGTCAGTGTTTAACCATCATTACATCATGTGAAACCATGCACTTTTGTCATCCATCTAACCCTTGGTGTTACAGCATGAAGGGATATTTTACTCAGAAAAAGCAAGAGTCATCTTTTTTTATCAACATCTGTTCGGTCAACACACGTGGTGCTGTTTCTCAACATGTGATATACCTACAGTATGACAACACATGTTCTTATCATATGTAGGGAAGTAAAGTTTAAAGTATCACATTGTTTATTGTTCTAAAAATATTTGTTAAAGGAATAGTTTGGGTTTGGGAAATATGTTTAGGCATATTCGCTTTCTTGCTGAGAGTTTGACAAGAAGGTCAATGACATGAGGGTGGCCTCTCATCATCTCTCGTCCAGAGGGAATAGCTTAGTTTATCCTAAAGACTGGAAATAGCCTACTTCTGTCCAGAGTTCAAAAATACCTCTGTCTCATCTTGTTTGTTTATTCCACACACAAACAGAAATGTAAAAATTACAAGTTAGGATTTTAAGGGAAAGTTTAAGAGAGCAAAATTATTCTTTGGCAGACTTGAACTCTAACTCAAATAAACATACTTGTTGAAAATGTTGAATTATTCCTCTAAAATGCAACAATTTTAATAGTCTTTTGTCAGTGGTATGCTATACACTGTACAGAAACCCCTGAACAGCTTACAGGACAGTATGATGACATACATATACTGAAGGAAAGGTCAAGCACGTATTAACTTTTTAACGGTAAGTTACACAACACACTTGTTCCTTGAAATGTCTCTTCTCTGTTTTTCAAATATCTCGAGGGCATTTGTATGTATTTCCCAACTCAGTTTACTTTACAGTAACTGTGTGGCACAGCTTATACAGAACACATGATGTTGTGCTGCTGTCCACTAAGATTTTCCAAATTGTCCCTTCAATATTAAGGGCATTTGAAATCTTATCAGTGGCAATACTCAAAAAATAGTTGGACAGTTGAAGTCAAATGTAAGCCTTATGTCAAAGGATGTTCAGACATATGTGTGCAAAATAAATGTAAATACAGCCAGAACATTACTCAAGATTCAAGGTTCAAGATTCAAGATTTAGTTTATTGTCATTTTCTTATGTTGTATTTGCATACACAAAAATACGAAATCCTGTTCCTACCAGCCCGCAGCAGTGCAACAACAGAAAGGATGTAGATAGACTGTATATCTAAAAATTCCCTTTAAAAAAACAAGAAAAACACATAAATCCCAACGGAAGACAAAAACAAAAAAAGAACGAGCAGTTAGGAGCACAGTGCATTAACGTGCATTTAGAGAGAAAAGTACATGTCTCAGTGCGATGTACACAGCTCTTGCATGTCAAGGAGTGACCAGCACTGTTGTGGGAGTTATATAATCCATTTCCCTGTCCAGAGAATGAACATTAGCCAGAATGATTGTTGGAACTGCCAGTTTGTATGGGTTAGCAGTTAGCCTAGCTTGCACTCCTTCGTGCTTGCCCCGCTTTCAGTCCTTTCCGGTGCAGCTCCGGACAAGGCTGTGGTCTCCTTTGGGCCCACTGGGCATAGCAGACCAAGCATGCTCAGTTGATTTAGCTCCTAGCCTGTATTTCTCGGAGCAAAAGTCTTTGTTACAAATGTTCAAAAGAAACTGATGATTATAGACATATTTCCCTTGCACTCCACACGATGACACAGACGTAGACATACACATGGACAAACACAGTGCATAGTCAGAACTAGGAGAGGCCGTCGCAAATGTCAGTTGCGCCCCCATCACACCAGTTCATGGAAACAGATAGAGAAGATACCCCATTAACCGTTAGCTTAACTCCAACAAAACTGAACTAAAATGGAAACAAAGTGAGTCTGCAGCCATGGCAGTTGCAGTGCCTTGAGCTAAATGCTAATGTCAGCATGCTAACATGCTCACAATGACAATGCTAACATGCTGCTCTTTAGCAGGTATAATGTTCTTTGTGTAGCATGTTCGTATGCTAACATTTGCTAATTAACACTAAACATAAAAACATCTCAGGCAGAAGGGAACATCGTTAGTTTTGCAGTTATTTGTTCATTAATTAAAAAATCATCCTGTGAGGACAAGTAACATCTGTACAAAAGTTAATGGCAACCCATCAACAATGTTGAGATATTTCAGTCAGGACAAAAGGACCAGTGTGGAGGACCGCTAGTTCACCAGGACACCATTGCCATCCTTAGAGCCACACATCTAGCATGGCTAAAAATAGGTTTGGGTCAAACTTTGTATTTATTTGATAAAAATGTGTAGTTATGCTACAAGAAATACATTTACAAATACACATTGTTTGTTAGATAGAATAAAAAAGTCACTGGTTTACATATGATATTATGGTGCTGCCACCATGACAAAAAAAATATTTGCTCAGTTTCTCAATGTAACAAGAAAATATCACATGATAACAAAAAGATTTTCTCATTATAATGAGACAGTGTACTCATTATAACAAGACAATGTTTCTCATTAAAACAAGGGAAACAACTCCTTAAAATGAGATGCATTTTCTCGATATAATGACAAAAAATATCAGTTATAACAAGAAAGGTTTTTATTTTTTATTTGAATAGGGACAAATATATAGCAAGAACTTGTGCCACATACCACAGCATTTTGTAGCCTATGCTAGTTTGCAATGCCCGTCCCTAGATGGGCTGTTTTAAAAAACATAAAATTCAACAGTTAAATACATATGAAACTGCACAAGACTCAACGATACACATACATTTAACCACAAATCAAAAAACTCAACAATACATACAGCATGCAAACATTATGATATGCAACTCAACAAGGAAGTACATACAAAGCAGCACAAAAACACAACTCACAAACTAACCATAAAAGGTTCGCAAAATAACCACCAGATCATTCATGACTACACAATTGATCCCTCTTCAAAAGCTGTTTTCAGTTTGAGTTTAAAATGTTCCCAGTCATGATTCATTTTGAGTTTGAATAGACTGTATCTGTATCTAATAAAACCGGCAGTGTTGCTGCTGCTTAAATGGATTTGTGTGAACATTTGAATGAATTGAATTGCAATTTTAAACCATTGATTCCTTCATGCAGTTTGGGGGAAGAAATTATCCTCTGTCTAAATTCATTCTTCGTAGAAGGGTGTATTGCCACGGGGCCAAGTGCACTGTTGTGTAAACCAGACCTGTGAAGCAATGGGAGAGTGAGACAAGTATTGCGTAAGTAAGCTCTGCTTAGTGGGTATTTTTTTCAATCATTGAACAGAAAATAGCAGCCCGGGAGACTAAAAGTAGCCTCTCCACCACAGATGGCCCCCACGCTTTCCGCCAGTGGGTCAGTGGGTGAGGGAAGAGTGGAGGGGAATGGAGGCGAGAGGAGAGGCTATGGCCGTATGCCGCCATCCAGGGGAGAGTGTGGGCGACGCGGGCAGCAGGAAAGAAAAAGACAAGGACTTCCAAGGCCAAGTGGGCCGACGTTTGCAGTATACACTGCTAAAAATGGACATGATGACGCTCAGAGGTCAGCCGGTTGATTTGTCATCAGCTATTTCAGCAATGTTAAACAACTGACGAGGGAGAGGGAAAATGTTGACATCACCGGTGCATGCTCACATCACTTGCCCCCACATTCTTCCGATTGTGCAATCATCAGGGCGGAGAAATCAAACATTGTTTCCCGGATTTAAGATTGTGCCATATTTGGTAAGCAGGACAATGCCGGGTCAAAGCAGCTGATGACTGGGTTCATAGCATCAAGCAACCTTTAGGTGGTCTCTCCCTACATCACCCAAGATCTTCTCTTCTCTTCTCTTCTCTTCTCTCCTCTTCGTTGCTCTGGTCCTCTATGCACTTCTCTTCCCTTCTCTTGTCTTAGCCTCTCTTGTCCTCTCTTCTCTTTCAAGAATTGTTTTCATGTCCTGTGAGTGTGGATCTGTTCCTCTGAATCTTGGTTTCCATTCAAACCTCAGACAATGTAAACTTGCAATGATGAATGACTCTAATGAACCAATGACGAACTTTGCGATAAACCATTTACCGCAACATCTCCTACTCGCCGTAGCTTAGATGTACGGTAAATGACTAATCTTCAAATGAGGAAGTAACATTTTCTGATTAAACAAGCTGAGGAAATGATTGTACCACTGTACAATGCAACATTAGAGTACGTGAATGATGTGCTTTTTGTCACAGAGGCATGAACAAACACCTCTCACAACCCTACTCCCTGCAAACACTTCAAATGTGAACATGTAGACCCTTCTCAACCTACACTACTCATGATCCCTGCAGTATCAGTCAGCTGCCAGCAGAGAGCAAACAAGACTACGGCTTACACTGTAGATGGGTTTGCTGTGGCTCATACGTTCACATCATACACTCAATATGTATGTTATTGGAAACTTAACATACATTGTTCCATAGGGAAATAGTACTGAATAATAACTGGATAAGAGTGCACTCCCTTAAATTTACAGGCACATTCACGATGAGTTACACCCTCAATAAAGGAACTCCTCCAACATACCACTGCATTTCTATTTGTAGTGGTGTGTTGGAGGTGGGTGTGCTGTTTTGAACATTGTTTAATTTGATTCAAAAGATATCCATTCATCCATTCATTTTATTATCTTCTTACATGGAAAAAAATGATTTACCCTTTTTCAAATTATTGAGTACTTCTAGAAGAATAAATCATAATGCTTAACAGTTTTTAATTCAAGTAAGGTCAGAGGTCATATTAGTAATAGAAACCAACACCACCCACACAGTGCTCAAAGGATTTGTGACTAATCATGCAATCTAGGATTTTTTCTTTGCTGTAATCCAGTTATTCCTTGCTTCTAAAGGAATACAGATGCTGCCCTCGTGTGGCCAGAAATGTCAAGACACAAACCCAGAAAATGAGTCAAACAGCCTATAAGTCTTCTTAACAATTTCACAAGCACAGTGCATGATCCTAATTATAATGTAGCTTTTGTTTTGTCGTGATTTTAAACAGTTTATATTCATTAAGGGAAAGAAAAACTCATGCAGACCTTGTTGGCTATATTGAGCGGTAAATTGGATTTGCATTGAGCTTGACCTGGAGCCAAGCCACAGGTTCCTTGGAAAGTTTACCAGGTCATTGACCGGAGGTGTTAAGTGAGAAAGCCTCTCACACACAAATAAGTGAGCCAGGAGCATTTAAAGGCATAGCAAGCTGTTTGTGTGTTCACTACTATACAGGAGAGTCGGCAGCAGTAAGATGCAGTGGAAAAGCTGGGCGAAGGAATGTAAATGAATTTATCATCAACATATCCGTCAACAGGAAATACAATGTGCAGTGCAGTCATTGAAGTAAGGAATGTAAACAATGCCACTGAATAACCGGCACTGCTATGCAAAACCATTATGTTGGAATATGTTGAGCAAGAAATTGTGTTGAGCCACTAAACTGGAGTCAGATTCCTTGTATGTGTAAACATACTTGGCCAATAAATTTGATTCTGATTCTGATTAATACAGAATATGTTTTTTTAATAAATATATTTCTCCCAAAAATTAAAATCAAGACACTATCTGCAGCTATGGTGCAGGACATGCATGCAACATATGCACACATGCATCCACGTCTCAGAGTAGACAGTGGTTCCAAAGAATGACATCACTGAAACTGGATGCCTCACTTACACCAATTATACCTGACATTTGCTCTTCTTCCTCCCATCACTCTCTGTCTCTCTCTGTGTCTCACTGTCTTTCTCTCTCTGCCACGAGTTTCACGAAAAGATCTGGTTGTTGTTGGATTGTGGAATATCACTAAGAATAACAACTGTAGAGAGGAGGATAAAAGATGACGGAAAGCCTCACAAATGGAAACATCATTTTAATTCAGATTTGGATGATTTTCTGTCCTTGAGACAGCAGCACCTGTAGCTATTTCATGGATTCAGAGTGTTTACATACTCTAGTAAAAAAAGTAATCCCTTTGTTCCTCTGTATGATTGAAATCTCGACCAACTACAACTGTGAAATACTGCTATTTCCCTGCATTGAGTACTTTTATTTTTTGATATTTTAAGTACATTTGCTGATAATGTATACATACTATTACTTACTTAACATTTTCAATGCAGTACTTTTACTTCAAATTGAACATTTTTCCATTTGGCATTGCTATTTTTACACCACTAGGTAATAGCCTGTCATTTACCTAATTAGTGATAGTGAAAACAGCTTTGTGTCATTAGGTCATCTATGCAGTGATTGGTGGGCACTGTCAAGTTTAGAGAGGAAAGGTAAACTAGTTCTGTATATGGCATTCTGTAAAATATATCAGCAGTAACAGTAATCTTATATTAATGTTTATCTGTTGTTCTGTGTGCTTTGAAATATTTGTATTAGTCTGGTTCACCCTGTGGTGAGATGAAGCTGAGAAGGTCATTCTTGTCATAGCAGGAAAAGCACAGCTACAACTGATAACATTAACGATGGCTTGGCTCCATACGCTAGGAGGCCGTTTTGCCTTTCATCTGATAGAGGAAAGTTTCTCTGTGCTCTCCTTTAACAGTTTAACATATTTACATACAGTGTGAGCATGATTTGTGACATCACATGTAGTTTGGAGGCTTCAAGTTTCCACATCACCCCTGTGTACGTAATATACTGGACCATGATTGGTTTCCAGTGCACTGAGAATGAACTTTTCAGTGAAATAGGAGACATTGTGTGTCCAGCAGTTCAACTTTTAAAATGAAAAATATTTACATATTCATAGATTCTGAATGTCTCAATGAGAGGGAAGGAATGGTTAGAATTTTTACTGAACACTAATAGTAATAGTAATTGCACTTTTTTGTGGAAAAAACATATCAGACACACTATATTACTCAAAGCAAAGTATTTTTATATGTCTTGAAGCATTTCTGAAGGGGCTCATTAATATTTTTGTTAATAAACACCATTTTTTTTGCACTTACACCTGCCTCTTGACCTGCTATTTCAACATTCCCTTTAAAGTTTATTTATTAAAAGGGATGGTGGCATTACACTTAAGAGAAAGCAAACAGACTGACTGACATGGCTTTACTTTCACTTTGTCACAAGTGGAGCCTGATGTGCATTTTGAAGAGGGACATTAGTTACAGGATATAGACACTTTTTCACAGCAGACAGTAACATTAATGATGGCTTTATTCCATTTAAGTGTCCATGTAGGACATGCCAGTGAGGCAGCATGCACAATACCACATTCAATGAAACACACCCTTCATTTGTGTTATTAATAACACCTGTGTGTGACAGATCTCGATTGGTGAGTCATTAAATGGAACTTTAAATGAACTTAAATACAAGTATGGATGTTAAAAACACAACAACTCTGACATAATGATAAATAGACGATTTTCAGTTCACCGACTAACCTCTCGTACCTTAGTTAAGTGCATATAAACTATGATCCTGGTATGACAGAGGGAAGTAAACAGACAGATAATGTGGCTTTAACTCACAGCCCTCCTCCTTGACAGAAAATGTGACGTCACTCGGCAGTGCAGCCAATCAGAGAGCCAGACGCTCAGGCTGGAGGAGCACTCTGTGAGTTCGTGTAACTGGTGTGCATTTGGTTGTGTGTATGTGTGTGAGTGTGCGTGTCTGAATGCGAACAAGTTGATATTATTTTTAAATTTTCTTAACATCTTTGAATTAAGCAGTGGAAGTAAGTCGGGCCTCCGGCGAGTGGGCCGTCTTTCAGAGCCGCCTGAGGAACAGAAAAAGACTTTCCACAACAACAACGCAGACTCAAATGAACTCGAAAATAACAAGTTTGCTACGCACAGCCTTTGAAAACAAGCCACATCTACGCAGTTTAACGAATTTCGATTCATCTTCTTTTTCGACACTAGCTAACTTGGAGCTAAGAGTCTGCAGCTGCTCACGGTGTTTTTTTTTCTTTTTTTTCTTTCTTTTTTGTGGTTGTCAGTTTTCAGTCAAGTGATAACGTTAGTCCCGTGTGCCTTCTTTTAAATGAGCTAAAGTCGTTCATGTTAGCTAATGAAGTTGTAACCGTCACATAAGAGACAGTAATAAAAACGTAATTGTAGGGGATAAGCCATAAGCTACTCAAGCAAAAATGCTAAAGACTCTGACGAAGAAGCTAAGAAGACATTCACTCAATGAGATACATCCTTTTCAACTGAAGGTAAGTTTGTCTAAGTTACTTACTATTGTAATACTACTGTTGTAACATAATTTAAAGCCATGGGTAGAAGTTGTCAGTACACTTGTACAGTACTGAAATACTCAGTTCAGTACGGCTGAGAAGAAATGAGCTTGTTTGTGAACAGCGTGGCTTTACTTTTGTCTTGTGACTTGTTCATTTGTAGGCCAGTTGACTACGCAGTAGCTTAAACACTGCGAGTTATCAGCCTGTAACCAGAATGGGGTTATTGTGAGTTCATTAACACTTTCTCTCTTTCTGTTTCTCTTTCTTAAACACACACACACGTTTGCACAGCTATTGTTGTAGGACATTGCACTAACGTCTATTCATTGTGGACAGCCTAACCTTAACCTCACCTCAATTCACACCTTAACCCTAACCTTGACCAGGACCCCAGGAATAACATTTTGCCTCATTAGGACCAGGCGTTGGTCAACATGAGGACTACTGGTCCTGACAATGTCGGTGTTTATACTAGAAAAGGTCCCAATGAGGTAACAAAAACATGCACACACAAACTGGGAGACAGACAGCATACTTATTGTACAGTCATGAAAGCAGCTGAACCACTCTGTGGAAATAGTCTGTGTGTGTTCTGATATATTCAAGCACGTGTTGTTTGGAGGTATTTTCCGCCTCTAAGCACCTCAGACCCTTCATTACTATGTTAGAGGGAATTTTCTCTTCATGGCTTATAGGTCCTGACCTGATGTTTACAAGAAGAAACCAGAGATCCACATTGCTACACAAACACATCAGTAAACATGTGGCATGTCAACAAACTGTCCCGCTCCCAGATGGACACTCATTGACTCATCAGCAGCAGTTCAGCTGTTTGTCATTCGAGAAAGTAAATCATACGTGTGTGTGTGTGTGTGTGTGAGAGAGAGAGAGAATAATATGTCCTCACCAACTGGCCAGAGTTCTCTTGTGTGTAAGACAGGATAATCTATTTGAGTGACATATACATACCTGTGAAGCCAGTCCAGGTTCTTCATCTACAGAGGGAACGGCTTGTTTTCAAGAGGAAATGGTAGATGTGTGTGTGTGGTTTGCGAGGGGGAGCAGCAGTGGAAGCTAATTTGGACGTATACAAAGACTATAAAAAAAAAACATTTCAGTAAAAACCTTATTGTTGTGAAATATAATTGTCCCGACATCTACAGTCTTTACCCTGCAATTTTCCACAACTGAATCCTTGGAAGTGCTCCCCAATTGTTACCGCCTGCTCAGTTTACATAATGCCTCTTTTTTGGTGAGGAGAAGGGTGAATTGTATCCTGCATGGGTCACTAACTTGCCCCATCCACAACACTATTGTGCGTCAACCAACTGTATAGTCGCATGGCAGCCATTTTGTGCCAAAGGGCTCTCGTTCAAAGGCCTGGCTGAGGATACAGGGGAAAGTGTGCCGTCCCTATTGTCTACTTCTGTTTGTGTTTGTTGCTCTGCTCAGTGGTAGGATTCTTTCTGGACGCTCGTCTTTCTTTGCCCCAACAACTTTGGTGAGTACAGTGTCGTTACTATTGATAGGAATCAATAGACTGGAACTGTTCTTTAAAGGGGTACTCCATTGATTTACTGCACTTCCAAAAAGTTGCGAGAGAACTGATGCAGCAGAGGCCGAAATATCTGGACCCTTAGCCTCTAGTGTGGATCAGACAGAAACACCGAATGCTACTAGGGCTGCAACTGAGTATTTTCATAATTGATTAATTGTTTGGTCTATAAAATGTCCAAGAATGGTGAAAAATGTCAATCACTGTTTCCCAAATCTAAAGGCAACATCCTCAAATGTCTTCTTTTTATCCTGACCATAATTGATTAGTCCATGACCCAAATATATTTAGTTTAGTAGATAATAGATGACTCAAAATGATAGTGGATAAAATAGCTGGTGATTCATGTAGATTAATCAACTAATTGTTGCAGCTCCATTCAAAACAATGGATCGATTAAAAAGGTAGTTGGCAATAAATTTTCTCTCGATCGCCTAATTCATTTTTGTGACTCTTGTTACTACATTTCCCATAATGCAACTCAGTGGCAGATTTTGTTAGACCTTTCTTGCATCATAAATGGCTTTCAAACTGTAGCCTACATTCCCAGTTTGTAAAGCAGGCTTTTTTATAATTTTGTAATCTCATAGCACATGATGATGACATCATCAGGGTTATTTTCACCCTCCAGATCCAGAGAGGTCATTATACAACTGTTCTCACAGACTGAAGTCATTTCCATGACAAGCAAACTCATCTTCATGTGTCATTGGTGGTATGTCCTTTTAAAATTAACCAAAAGTCTTATTTGGTTAAAGGACTCAAGTACAGACAAGTACTGATGTTTAAGGTGTAGCCAGAAAACCAAGCAAAGGTACTGCTATCAGTCAGCTATTGATGGTCAGATGTGAGCCCGGTTTCAGTCCATGTTTCCTGTATGCCTTAATAGTGACGTCTATTGTTTTGAATATGATTATTAAAGCAGAATTCTGGCACCAGTTGGATTTAATTTCATGTTTTGTTCTAGCAGAGCGCTTTTCTACGTCGTCATGCTTTTCAGAAGTAGCACAGATAATATTTGAGTTTGAAGTAGGTCAGGGCAATTCGGCAAAAAGTTTTATCACAATAATTTTTTTTCAGTCGGTATCAATATATTTCATGATATGAATCAAGCTAATATTTTTGAACTTCAAAGTTCAGGATTTACTCTGAGTGGATTCAGAATGTGAAAATGACCAAGAATTGTATCGGCTGCAAACAGAAAATTACACAAAAATCAACTTAAAACTTCTCAGTGTAAACTTTTTGTTATGTAACAGCCTTCAAGCATTACAGGAGACTAAAAACTAAACTCACACAAACTTGGTTTCCAAACATGCAAAGTCAGAAAAGCTTTTCTTTCAGCTTTCAGATCCATTACTTACATTAGCTTCTTAAATCATGCCTTTTGCAAGAAATAAGCAACAGCATGTGTTAGCCTATGTCTTTGTGTCTTTTTGCTTTCTTGTGATATAGTGTAACACTAGAAAACACAGACAGGACAGTTTGTTGTTGGGGCTTTTCTGTCAGCAGCTCTTTGCTGGTTCCAGGGGACGGGTTCACTGGTGGTTGTGACCGTAAATGCATGCACTCTATGTGCTCCATTGAGTGACAGTGTTTCAGGTATGTTGATATTGTGGCAAGCTGCCACAATATCAACATTGCCCGCCACATATTGATTTTCTATTTTAGGAGCTGCGTGCCCCCTCTCTCTCTGTCTCTCTGTGTCTCTCTCTCTCTCTCTCTCTCTTTCTCTCTCTCTCTCTCTCTCTCTCAAACACATGACAACAGACGCATCTGTGAATAGCATGATATTAAACATTTCTCCGGTACAGTAGGTGGCAGCATGCACCTTTAACGTTCGTCTGTAGTCTGCCAGT
This sequence comes from Thunnus thynnus, assembly GCF_963924715.1. Classification (NCBI taxonomy): domain Eukaryota; kingdom Metazoa; phylum Chordata; class Actinopteri; order Scombriformes; family Scombridae; genus Thunnus; species Thunnus thynnus. The sequence continues at coordinate 25,278,745 of NC_089532.1, read as the reverse complement.
AAAACCAAAGAAGAAGAAGAGGTGCGGCGTATGTGTGCTTTTCGTTAAGCTAACATGTCTCCTCACTTCCCTCACTTGTGTCTCTTACTTGCTTCTCAGCTCCTCCCAGCAAGGATGCGAGAGATGCGAGGAAGAGATGTGAGGACGGAAGAATTGATATTCATCAAACAGCTCATCAAGTCAGCTATCAATATATAGAAATTATTAAGTAACTTTTACTTAATTTCTAGGCTACATAGTGATAGCTGGAAGGAAAACACCTGATAATGGCTCCAGTTTTTTTTCATTTGATTATAGATCTATAGCAGCTTTAGTTTGTGAAAGTCTGACGTGCTTTTCACGCTCAGGATGATTTTATAGGAGATATGCAGCTGTGCAGCGCCATATTTTCCTGAAGGAACTGAGACGTACTTGAAACGGAAAAGAAGAAAGGAGAAGCATTTGGCTTATGAAGAAAAACAATAAAGTTACAGGAGTGTTTTTGTGATTGATTCATGATTCAGTAATTTTTATATCATGAATAAATATGAAAAACTGCTGTCGGTGCCGTCATTCCTGTTCCACAGGTGCTTTTCCTGATCTGCTGTATTATAATCACATATATTAATATTACTACATTAAAGCAGTTTCCACAACAGCGTGACTATACACTCTCCCGTCAGATCAGCAGACCATTCAATAGACACTCGATCAAAGAGGTAAAAAACTTCCACAGAAGATACACCTGTGGTTGCGAGGAAGCATAAATTAGCCTAATGAAAAGCACCACTAGTTGTTGGCTTTTCCCCGCGGAGAAGACGTCTGGCCAAATCAGTCTTGACATCATGCATGGTTAGTATCATGAACACCTCTGCGCAAATTTTTCCAAAACCGATACATTTAAGTTAACTCTGATAAGTTAGTGTATGTTCTTAACACTATCTTGGAGACCCAACTTTTCAAATAAGTTATTAACAAGCATGCAGGGCGGTAGCGGACCTCCCATCATCCCATGGAGGATGTAACATTAAACAAATGTTGAGAAGAATTTGCAACGAGAATTGAAAAAAAAAAGGACAACGCAATGTGCTTTACATAGAATGACAATACAATTCCAACATAATGCATTCATTCAGGTATTTATTTGTCATTAAGTGCTTGGCAATTAAAATATTTGCAGTGGAGCACCTTATATGCAGTATTATTTAATAATACCACCAGCTACCGCCACACATAGATTCTAATTCTGTGGAAAACATTTATTAGTCATATTATTATTATTATTATTATTATTATTATTATTATCATTATTATTATTATTGTTGTTGTTGCTGTGCATCTCTCTCTCTCTCCCTCCCCCTCCCTCCCTCCTTCCTCCCCCTCCTCTTTCTCTCTCAACCCAACTGTTTGAGGCAGATGGCCGCCCACCTAGAGCCTGGTTCTGCTCGAGGTTTCTTCCCATTAAAGGGGAGTTTTTCCTTGCTGCTGTCGCCAAGTGCTTGCTCATGGAGGAATTGTCGGGTCTCTGTAAATTAAAGAGCACAGTCTAGACCTGCTTTATGTGAAAAGTGCTCTGAGATAACTTCTGTCGTGATTTGGCGCTATATAAATAAAATGGACTTGTTTATCCACAGTATCTCCTTTGTTTATGGTTGTTGTGACCGCTGAGCTGTCGCTTTCTCTGTCAACACTTGAAGTTTCCTCCGAAGGAGCGCTCATCTCTTTGATGACTCTTGTATAATCAAAACAGTAGCATGTGGTTTGTTCAGCCAAGTCAACCAACCGTGTTTGTGGCGTGGACTGTTATAAATACTGCCATATGATTGGTTACAAATAGCTTTGTTCCTGTGATTTTATAGACTGTCATGCATTGTCAGGCATTGCTTCCTATTAACACTTATATCGAAGTTTCTAATTTTCTTATTGTTTAAATTTTATATGGCGATGACTTGAGTGTATATATTGTTTATATCGCACAGCCCTCGTTTAAAGTCTACCTCAGTGGTCACCGAGCTGAATGACCATTGCAGGATAGGGACTAAAGGTTTCTTAGGCCCTGTTACAGTACCATTCCCAGGAGCGTACTCTAATCAAGACTACTTACACTACTCTGTGGGGAAGATTCACTGGAGTGTGAGGGGAAAGAGAATCAACCACGTCTAACCCTGTGTTGTGTGTTTTCATGAGAGGGGGAATGGAGTGTGACAGTGTCCATGTCAGTGTGGAAGGGCAGAGCAAAGCTGATATGTGTGTGAACTGGGTGGTGTGTGTACACTGTGACATTGCCATTGATCCAGCTTAGCAAGCTGCTCAGCGATGCAAGGGACTGACAAGGATTTCATTCAACTGTTCTTGACACACAAACACACAACTCTTTGTCCTGGCATGTATGCACAAAAGCAGTTTTTATGCTTTATTCATGCAGGCTCACTTTCACTTTGCTCATGTGTCTCCCCGCGCTCTGAATGATATCAAGTATTCTGCTATTACTTTGCCTTAATAGACACATGTGTGTGACAATACAAATCACAAGCTCAGTTAGACAATCTATAAATTCTGAAGTTGTGCAGCTATGATAAAGACAAAGTGCCAAATGTGCAGCCTAGAATGTTTCATATTGGAGAAAACCTGCCAAATTATAAATGGCCATGGTCATGACATTTTGTCTCCCTGTCACTTTTTAAACAAATTTTCTAGGAATAATAGATAATAGGTAGTGCACAACAAATCATATCATACTTGATATTTGCAAATATGTGCACTGCATATTGCATCGCATAATAGTAGAATTGATTAACAAATCAAATCATCATGTAAACATTAATTCACCTGACTGGCATCCTTCCCTCAAAGGTTCAGACCTCTAAACGGAGCAGTGAAATACTTTGTGGACAATACACAATGTTAGAAACAGATAGAGAGGTTTTCTCAGGTGCACTGCAGGTCTGTGCTTCTCTCATGGCCGTAAGAAATCTTCACCTCAAACATAATTTGAATATTTGTCATGCAAAGTAGCAGTGGAGCCAGATTTAGTAGTTGGACGAGATGATGGAAAACACTACAAATGACTGACTTGAAGATAATATTTGAATGATGTTTGGAGAACGTATTGTTTATTCAAGGCTTTTACAGAGCTATGGCTAGCACGCTAATGTGGAAGCAGTAGCAGAGGGTCAGTTAGCTTTTTAAATGTAATTTTCACACTTGTTTTTAGCTTAGCACATTTCCTTCACCACGGTTTGTTTTCAGCGTGAATGCGATGCTAATGACTAATAAGCGCGTGGGGAAGGGTGTGACTGTGGGTGGTCCTGACCGAACATTGGATTGGGTTGTGTTTGTGCACCTCATGTATACATGGTGTACTTTCTACTTTGCATTTAGTTCCTTATCTTGCTGTATAAATATAACACTGTTACTTTTACTCTCATCAGAGTGCATGTGGGTACTTTTCCAGAAATACTTTTCATGTGGTGCCAGTACACAGCAGTGAATTTTACTAATCCACCTTATGAATTTCATAATCCAACCAGCACAGGTCCACCTGGACAAGTGATAGCTGGTGTTTTTGTTTTAATACATTTTACCTGTACTGTAATAATCCATCTTTATAACTGAAGAAAGAAAACAAAAACACACTACTAATTTTAGTTGGTATGTAGTATCACTCCAGCCACAGCTTAATTTTTTTCTGGCCAGTTTTTTTCTCCTTATCAGGGAAGGAGTGCTGGAGTTGTACTGCTGTTCATCCGAAACTGACACTTCTGGAAAGGCGGTATCGATGCTTAGCTGCAGGGATTAAAGTATGAAGCAGCCTATCCAGGTTGGAGTGGTGCAATCCAGGCTTAACCACAGCATTATACACACAGCTTTATAAAGAACTGGAAGTGACAAGAAAACCTAGCAAGAAGAAGTGTTTGTCCCAAGAAGTTTTATAAGCATATTTTCATCAAGTACATCAAATATTGTCAGATCCAGCTGTTAAACTTGAGTGTGATGATAACACGCAGACTATAAATTCATTCTTGTACATCAGTTTAGTTGCTGATTCTAGATTTTATGGACATTTTCAATAACAAAGTCTATTTTGTATATGTTAGAGCAAAATTGCACGAGAACATCAATTTAACACCATATTTCAGAAAAGATGGTGTTACAGTTTGTTATAATGCTTCCTTACATTTTGATACCAGATAATTGTGAGAAATCAGATGTCATGACATCTCTCACGTTTGCAAAGTCTAGAAAACCCACGCTCGACTGAGGTTCAAAAACTGTACTGGGAGTGAAACAGCATTCAAATACTTGTGTGTGCACTCAGTCTTTGTTTTACACTCCCAGATGTGATTTGCATGTCTGAACTTTTTATGGTCTGTTGACACAGACCTTCTTTGCATAAGTAGTTATTCCCCAGATAGAGTACTAGTTATTCAAGTTGTGGTTCGTGTCAATGTGATAACAAAATACTTATGTGTGCTACTTCAGACATCAGCCAATATCCTTTAAGTGAACCACACACGTTCTATATTTCTGTTATTGTCTGATCCATTAACAGCATCTTCTGAGGTGGTACCCAAGGGGAAGAAAAGACCAAATTGTTACTGTCAGTTTATATTTGACAGTAAGTGCTCTGTGGAGAAGCATCAGACTTCTAGATCAAAAGATGCAGAGAACTTGTTACCTCTGCAGCTTTAAATGGTAAAATATCTAAGAACTATGAGTAATCATCCTGCTGATCTCACTGAGCATGAATACAGATGTAAATGTCTCTGACTAAACTGATGCCTCTTCTGAGTACAATTAAGACATGAGGTTTATGAACCACCAGTGTCGCTCCATTCTTAGTATCCGGCTGCAGTAACTTTTAATAGGATTTCAGCTGCTTCATGGATGCTGCCCAACAATAATTCACTAGAGTGTAGAGTCTAGCTCAAACCCCAAGCCAGCCACTTGCCAAAATACATTTCCTTCCCACAGTTATTCCTTGGTGTAATTTTCCTGCGGAGTTCATGAAGTGACGCTGTTTAACTCAAGACTCCATCATACGAGAGCCAAGTCTTGTACACTGGCTCTGGGCCTGTTCATTGAGAATCTGTCCCGCAACTCTTGTACCATTGAAAGGCAAGACAGCTGCACTCAGGCCTTATCCAGATATCTTAAATGTCAGTAATGGTGATCTTACCCTGAAATATTAGACTATATCCTATGCTATCATATGCTATTTGATACCTTGAAATGTAGTATTCAGTACTGTGCTGGGTCATCAGTCTATATATGCAGACTCTATTTCTAATGTTTTACCATCAGACTTTAATTTAGCATTTTTCTTACACTACATTACATAGAAAGGATCATATGGACGTGTGTCATTTTGTGGGCATTTTCAGAAACCACATTATGTGTTTACAGTAGAGTGTGTGAGATTCAGCTAAGTTATGTGACAAGATGATTTTGATTTCACCAAAATAACATGTTGTGGGACAGTTTGTAAATTATACAGTGGAATTCACACTTAAAATGAATTGAATGCTGTCTGCTCTTGTTGGGCTTTGAGACCGTGGCTCCTTTCTCCCCTTTCCCTCTTTCTGAAGAGCTTCAGAAAGAAGAGGAGGTGTGTGTGTGTGTGTGTGTGTGTGCGTGTGCATGTACGTGTGTGTGTATTAGAGAGTAGAAGGGAGGACACTGTGTATGTTGGTGTGTATGTATGTGTGTAAGCATACACACACACACACACACACACACACACACACACACACACACACACACACACAAGCACAGATGGCAGCTGCTCAGCGAGGCCTCGGAGTGGTAATTACTGAGTGTGAGGCGCATTACTTAACTCTTAGCGTTGCAGTCTGCAGGGTATCTGTATTGTTGCTACTGCTGTAGATGAGGAATTGATTTTAAAGAGACAGTCTGTGGGAACAGAGAGTTGCCTGAACTTGGACAGCATCCTGACTCTACCAGTCCTGCTTTTTGTGACTTAAAGCATTCATATTTTATGTAATGCAGCTGTAGAAATTATCTCACTCTTTTTTTTTTAATGGAGGCCCATTATAAATGATGTTGCAGATTAGGAATTTGTTTTTTGGTCAGCTAGGGAAATTGCAATGGCTAATGTTTTACTTTTTACTTATCTGGACTTGAACTGAATCTGTGTTGATGTACTTTTGATAAACTGTAATGAATGTTTAATTGGATATGTGTGCCAGCTTTTGAGCTTCTGAACTGTGACTGACTAAGTATTAAGTGGCACTTTGTAATTGATATTCTTGTCCTCAACTGATTCAGTGAAACTGAATACATCCGTCATAATTGATCCCAGAGCAAATAAAATTTTTGAATTAAAAAAAGAAAAAAGGGGAGGCTTTTTGGAGGGTTATTTTCCAACTCTTACCCATGTAAGGGTTAATATTCCAAGTATTACTATGTGGCATATTTGACCTACAGTTTAAGCTCAATCCTTTTTCCAGATTTCTTACCATGGCAGTGGTGAGGGAGGGGAGAGTGATGACTCAGAGGGAGAGAACCAGGAGCTTGCACAGATTGACAGAGGTATGTGCCCTCTGCCCACCAAATGATTTTCATTATAAATAGATGATGATAGTCTCCATCACATGTTGATTATTATGCTTGTCAAGGAATGCCCTTAAATTGACCAATCACAAATTCAGTGTTGTAAATTAAGAGTATTTCCACTCTTTTGTATCACTGTCTCCCCCTTCTTCTTTAACATTTCCTGTGTATTGACTCCTCTAGAGAGACGGAGAAATTGCGCCCTCACCCCTTTGGCCACCAGCCAGCAGCACAACCAGGGTCCCCTCTCTCCAGCCCGATTACGACGCCTCCGCCTCTTGCTAGATGCCAATCTGGATCGCCACTCTTCAGAGGAAGAGCTGGAGCGAATCAGCTGCGGGGACAACAGGAAGTGGGTGTCACTTCCCCAGCGCCACAGCGATCACCACAGTAGCACCTCCAGCGATGAGGAGGTGCGGGACCTCTGTGGCTGCGGGTCACCAGCTGCCTCTGCCAGGCCGCTGGTTGAGCCAGGTGCTTGCCTGGCCGCCTCCCCCAGCCCTGTGCTCTTCAGCTCCAGCCCACCACGTAGCCTCAAGCCGCCCCCCATGCGCTTTCAGCTCCAGGTGGTGAAGCCAGTGGCACGGCCAATCATTTTGACCCACTTTGACCAGTCAGCACCTTACAGAAAGTATCGACATAGCTACGGCGGGGAACCAGGGAGGCCCAGTCTTGACCTAGAGAAAATGCAACAGGTTAGTAGTCCACACTATAGTTTAATACTTTATCACTGCCCAATATGTCAAACGGTATCTCATAATGTAACAGTCAGATTGGCATGACACTCATTGTACACATTAAAACTTACACATTACACATTAAAATCATCACCATGTTATTCATTCCATGTAACACTTTAAACTAGGAGTGTGAATCGGGTAGACGGCCTTAAAACATGACAGTGGTGGAGGAAGATCCTTCACATAAATAAAACTAGCAATACATTATAAAACACTCCATTACAAGTAAAAGTACTTTATTAAAAATGTTACTTAAGTTACATATTGCCAAAATGTACCTTATGTATCAAAAGTAAAAGTACTTAATGCAGAAAATGGTATACTATTATATATTTTATTATTAGATTGTTATTAGTGCTGCATTAATGTGTAAGTAGCATTTTAATACTGTATTGTAGCTGGTGGAGGTGGAGCTAATTTTAATTACTTTATATCTTATTGGGTAGTTTAATCTAAAGCAATGCATCATATTTTGTAATCTCATTATATGTTATAAACAATAATTTTAAAGTAATGAGGAAATATAGCTGTCAAATGAGTACAGTAGGCTCAGTGATGTAGAAGTAATATATTATAGATATACTCAAGTAAAGTACAAGTACCTCAAATTCGTACCTCAGAACAGAACTTGAGTAGATGCAAGTACATGTAAAATGACAATGTAGCAATGTTCTATTTAACTATTATCTGCGTAATTGTTACATCACTTATCTCTCACATCACTGTCAGACTATTTAACTCTCAGTTGATATCAGTTGGATGTTTAGCTTGGAGACTACCTTCATTCTTAATTACCAGGGTCCAAAATAAAGTAATATGACACACACACCTAATCGCCTTTGTTATTTTGTTCTTGTTCTTTGTGTAGTTTTCTCAGCTGCTTTATCTACAGAATAGAAGAGAGGAACAAATATTTCTTTGAATTAAACGGTACATTTCAGAAATATGATGAGCTGAGGTTTTGCATATCTTTGTTACAGGATATGGTAACCACTATGGTGGTTTGGTAATGTCTTCCTGTTAGCTAAATTCATTTTATACTCCAAAATACTTAAAAGTATTCACAGATAACCACTTTGCCTAACAAAACATTTCAATATTAGATGAAGTATATATGTTGGCAATATCAATACAGTTATTATACACTACCTGCCACTGTAGTAATATGTGTATTTCAGAGAGAATGTTGAAAGTACCAAACAGCAGATGAGCATTACGCCACCCACTGAACAACACAAACAGTTATGTTGGGCTGCGGATTTGCTCCATAAATACAAAGATGTCCCTGCAGTCTAACCAGCTTCCCTCCACACACACATGGCCACACAAATGTGCACGCTCGCACAAGCAAACAAAGTCTTCCCTTTCCATAGCCGGACGCTCGCCACCACGGTGGTCTGGCTGGAGAGGGATGAAGGAGAGGGAGGCACGGACGGCAGATGTCCGCCCTCATTTCTCACAAAGGCTGGCGAGCGAGGGGAAACGATGGAGGGGTGGAGGCAGAAGGAGAGGATTAAATAAACAACAGAAAAACGACAGCCACTAATGAGTCATGGAGAAGCTGGTCCACTAATCATTAAAATCCAATAGACTTGTTGGCCCACACCATGGATGGGAAAGGGTGTGTGTGCGCCTGAGCGTGTGTGTGTGTGTTTGCAGAGAGAGAAACTGCAGGTTTCAGGGGTCCATATGTCCATGGGGTTTTTAGAGGGAAAGAACAGATGATGAGAGACAGCGGGCAGCAATGAGAGGGGTGAAAAGGAAAAAAAAAGAAGAGAGAGAGAGTGTGTGTGTGTGTCGCGCTGGGGTACGCGTCTATCATCCTGCCTGTCTTTTTGTGTCTGCATGTGTGCATCCTCCTGTCTATGAGTTTGTTGCTGTATCTGTGTGTGTCTGTATGTGTGAGAGTGTGTGCACACTCAGTCAAGTGGAATGGGAGGTGCTGCAGGGAATACAATAGGGGGCCTATAGAGGTAGCTAGCAGACAGGGCTCCAGTCTCCCATTAACCCTTTAGCTGGACAACTTCCAGTGTCTAAGTCCGCCTTGACTTCCACACTGTCACCATGTAATTTCTTTTATGGATGCTGCTTGGGAGTTTAAACCAAAGCAGAAAGACGAGTTCTTTTAAAAAAGCAATTTAAAGGTGTCAAAACCAGGGGAATTGTGTGTGATATGTGTGGTCGGTGGAAGAGCAGTGCACAACTAATATCTAGAATGGGTTGCAAAACACTTTTCATGTCCTGCTCCCTGATAAATTCATTTAAGACAGCAGACTTCTAAAATATCTCTTGTTGCAGATCTAATTATATAATATAATAGTTTTTTTTTTTGTTATGTATGAACTGGTGAAGATTCATCTATGATGTGGGATGAGTGAAAGCTGTGATCAAAGTTGTCATTGTTTGACTCTACTGATCCATGACTATCTAAGACAAGCTTACAAGGCTACTGTGGTCAAATGTGACCAGCATGAGCTGCAACCTTACACTCATTTATTTCATAATTTTCTTACAAGCAGAGTTAAAAAGTCAACATGTAGTAGCCCTTTTACTACTATACCTTCTTACTCGCCATTTTACAATCATAACATAGTTTTTGAGACTTTTCCTAACGTCTAAAGAGCCATCAGTCACAGCTGACATCATCCTCTGATTTATTTCACTAAGGGTTGTACTAAATTTTTGTCTAGATAAGGCAACTCAAGGCATACTTATTCAGATAAGCATGTTTCATATTTTACACCAAGTCATTTCAATTTAAAATGTCATAAGTCACTGAAAACAAAACATATATAATAATTAAAAAAGTATCCACTCTCAAAGCACATCCTAAAACAATTACAAAGATAACCTTCAACACTTTTCCCTTTTTATATGTTGTTTCTTGTGTTCTTCATGTCTGTGTCATTCCCGACCTGTTGGACGTCACTCATGTATGTTGAGGGGGCTGGTGTAGGCAGGATGACTCTGTTGTAGTTGTGTAGGTTGAAACAAGATCAGGACAAAATGATCAATATAAGTCAAATATTGAGTAAGATAAAGTTAGTTCTTATAAAGTCATGATATTTTTGATAATTACATAAAACTGAGTCACTTGATCCCATACAGTATTAAAAATGTGCATATTTTTGCCACCTTATCTTTGTTATCTTTTTTTTTTTTTTCAAACAGCTTGCACCTAAATGGACTGTAGTGCCATTGATAAAAAAAGATAAGGGTTGGCAGGAGGTGAGCATGAGGGCAAGTGCACACCAGCTCTCTCCCACATCACAACAGCAGGAGTCTTGTGTTTCCATTCTTTCCTGTGCTCCCTTCCCCCTTAGAAGCTACATCCCCGACTCGAGACAATTCGATGATTGTGTGGTCCCTCCACCCCCGCTGGTTTTTTTTTTTTTTTTTTGAGAATAGTGGAGCTGCGTGGACATGGAGGGGAGTGGGAGACAGGATATTGCATAAGTGTCATTGACTGACTGTTTAGTTTAGTGAGACAGCTGGATTTAACTCACTTCCTTGATCATCTTGAATCAATGTTAATTGACTGCCAGTGTTCAGGTCTTGTCACATCAGATGTTCTTTAAATTTTGAAAAGGTTTAAGTAAAATATACTTAGAATCAACATTCACATGCACATAAGCCTGGTATGTACAGTTACTCATCTGGGTTCCAAAAGTTTATTGAACTGTACACCAGCATGCTGCAGAGGTTTTACTCATGTTGAGGGAAAGGAACTATATGCTCTTCATAGCTGTCATTCTACATTCTTCTTCTCCACAGAAAATGCTGCTGAAAAAGAACTGCGGAGGGAAAACACGGACTATAAAGATTCGGGTGAGTTCATTTTTATTCAACATACACTTTCCCATAGTAAATGAACAAAAACCCTCCTGTAGAATTTTGCCATGATGAATGTGCTCAGTTTAAAACTTTGCTGTGATGGCTGTCATAAAGATAAGTTGTTTACACAAGTGGTATTAATTTGAATACACACACACACACACACACACACACACACACTCACACACACTGGTGTTCCTTTTATGCTGAACCATAATAGGCAGTCCAGATCAGGGTGTCCATTACAGCAATGATAAGGTTGCTCGGCCCCCATGAACAGCCCAGCCTGTCTTGTCGCCAGCACCTTGATGTCCATCCAACTGCATACTGTGACAGCATCTGGCAACAGCGTTTGTTCCCATGCCATGCTAGCAACAGAGCCATGCCTGAGACGTCTGCAAATCTGATAGCACTATCAAATTCCTTTTGCAAACAGCGGCGAGCTAAACTCTGTTTACTGCACTGATACCTAAGACAAAGGAACAAGAAGGAAAAATGCAGTCTTGTCTCTTTTTCAGGTTGGTCTCGTTTGATCTCTTGATCTCACTCAACAACCTTTAATAGCTCAGCTTTACACTTGTCCCATTAGCGGTCTTCGAAGTGTACATTTACTCACCTAAATAGCTTTGTAAACACAAAGGTATTTTCCCAAGATTGCATCCTGAAGGATCTTCCCCTAAAGTGGTTTTCCTAACACAATGTCTAATAATCATCCACCAACTCAGCACTGCCACTGTGCATAGGTTCGGTGGATAGTGTTTGTAGTGAGTAAGGGAAGCACGCTGGAGAAGCAGAGTCGATTGGAACAAGCCCGGGCATCTTGGCACAGAGCGTGGCACTCCAGAAGGATGCACAGTGTGGTGAGAAAAGTGACGTTATTATCACCTTGTGTGGGATAGTGTCAATGGAACCTCATCACACACTTGTTTATGTACACACGCACACACACACACACACACATACACCAACTGTAACAGCATTTAGGTTGCTCCAATCCTCCACATAGAAGCGAGAGGTATGTACGAGCGGGACCAATCTGTATAAAGTGATCTTTGAGAGTGGTTGAGGGAGAACAAGTGAGCGGCGATGAGAGATGGAGTTGAGGAGGAGGAAGAGGAGGTGGAGTGTTTTGCGGTTCCCTCGTGGTGTATTTCCAGGGATGAAGTCATTTTCCATTTATAGCCTGGCCGGCTGCTATCTGTTTAGCTCCACTGATACACAGAGATATTGCTCATTATCCTCTGTTCTCACTGGTGTAGTTGGTAGTGTTGTTGTCCTCGTCAGTGACGTCTGTAGGCATTGGGTATGTTCCAGTTGATAGATTTCCTTGAAGTGAGTACACAGCGAGTCTTGGGATTGATGAGCCATTTGGAGGCTTGTGTTGACTCTTGCTACCCTTTGTACCACTCCGTACCGTGAGCCATCCCATCTCTCCTCCTCTGTTACATCTTTTCTCTGCTGCTTTCTCTCTCCCACCTCTCTCTTTCTCCCCCTCTTTTATCTGTGGACCCTCAGTTTCCTGGCCTGGATCCAGGAGAGACACTGGATCTGGATGGGGCCCCAGCTTTGAGATTGGATTCAAGCATTCAAGCATGGGAGTTGTTAAGGGGTTGAGGAGGTCGATGGTGGTGGTAGTGTGTGTGTGTGTGTGTGGGTGTGTGTGTTTTAAGGGGGGTCATGTGGAAGCAGTATGAAAAACACAGCTTTGGTCGCTGCTGCTGAGGCCTTCCCCCTCAAGAGGGGTGGGGGGGGGCAATAGGAGAGTGGGGTGATGAGAGCTTCCCAGGCTGTAGCAGGCAAGAGTGATGGCGTCTGGTTTCAGCCACTGTACAGAAAGATTTGGGGGAGGGCAAGGCGAAGATTGATTGAGGTGAGGGAAATGGTGCAGATATGGAGAGGATGGAAAGGAAAAACTCAAATGAAGGAAAATGTGCTTTGATTTTTGATTGAGGGAAACTTCATGACTTGGATGTGATGTGAAGACATTCTTGGTCCTAGCATTAGGACACACCGATTTTAAAGGAATACTTTGACATTTTGGAAAATATGGTTATTGAAGAATTAGAAGGTTGATACAACTCATGTCTGTCCATCAAATATAAAGCTACCGCCAGTGGCCAGTTAGCTTGTCTTAGTATAAAGACTGTTGGAAATGTTTTTTCCACTTTGGTCTTTGCACAGGTTAAATAAATGAGATATAACATGTTAATTAGTGAGCTTAGTGAATTTTGTCACCTTTGAGCAGAGCCATGGTAGCTGTTTCCACCTACTTCCAGTGGGAGACTCTTGACAACCACTATGTCATGTGACCGATGAGGTAACTGAGCTAGCGCTATCGTTAGCAAGCTAATCAGCTAGCACATTTACTGCCGACTGAAGACTATATTGGCTATGCCAGCTATTACAGTGTTATCTATGAGACCACGCTAGCTGTGGATTGGACATTGTTACTTTATTTGAGAAAATGGTACTACAGACACATTTCAGTAGGAACTGATTACTGAAATTTATATTTGTTGCTTAGTAATTACACAGTATTGGGGTCTCCATGATCTGATACATTTGTTGACCTTGTGAACAGAGCTGGTGAAGTCTGTTACCGAGGTAACAGAGCTGTAATACAGAAATTGTCGTCAAGAGTCTTGTGCTTCCAGTCTTTGAGCTTAGCTAAGCTAACCTGTTGCTAGCGGTAGCTTCATATTTACCATCAGAATGGTATCAATCTTCTCATCTAATTCTCAGCAAAAAAAGTGATGATGATATTCCCCAGAATGTCAAACTATTGCAACAACAGAAGGCTTGGTAACACGGGTTGAAATTATTTCACATGTGCAGATTGGGGGCTAAATTACTGATCAACAGGACTAATCTATAACAAAATTAAATTTTGGGGAAGAGGCGTGAGATAAGTGAGATATTACTGGTGTTTTAACTCGGCCTTCCAACTGCTCCATGTGATGGTACTGTTTTCCACAAACTGAGGAACTTGTACCTGTGAGACTTGTACTTTGTTTGACCCGTCTGGGCCCTAAATGTCCATCAAACTGCAGATGTGACCAAGAGACAACTCTGAGGGGATTGCTAACATGGATAGGGAGCCATCCTGATGTACGACTCCCCCGCAGCTGGACTGACTTGCAGCTACCATATGGAGAACATCTTAACACAGTTCACATCTATCAAGTTTACTGTAACTTGTTCATGGGCTGTGATTTGTTTCTCCACTTCTCACTTTTTGCCTGTTTATATTAACATCGGTAGATAAAAGCGCTCTAAGTGATATTGGGAATTGTTGCCATGTTACTGTGGCTCAGTTGTCAGTGTTGAATCCCTAAAGATGTTGTCTGAAGTCATAGCAACACCTGTAGCCTCACATGCACCGTTAATGGAGCTTATTTCATATGCACTGATGTCACTGAGTACTTTTCCAGTAGCAATGAGGCACTCTCTCACTATCTCACTGCTGCAGTGGAAGCCAGTTGCAGAGATGCATCCATGTCAGTTTTCCTAGAGGTGCTTGCATAGAGAAACATTGTTGACACTGAGCACACACACAGCCCACACTCACTTAAGTTCTCTCTCAGACCCATGGGAAAAGCTTCTAATTACACTGAGTCTATCTATCTCGAGGTCCTAATCTCTCTCAGTCCACCTTCTCACTAACTTCACTCCCCCTCAGCAGGCTCTGGAGAAAGTGCTGCCTCACTGCCAAATCCAACAAAGTCATTTCCTGTCGTTTCCTGTTGGGAGGAAAATGACCAGGGCTAATTTTAGACAGCGGGCTTGTAGAGCCACAAGAAACGAGGTTCAGCTCAGAGGGGGATGTCTCTGTGAGTGGAAAAGCATTTATGTCACCGAACCTGCAGCGTGAATGAAAAACAAAGTCACAGTGCAAGTGTTCTAACGAGGTGCAGTCATTTTCCCACCACTGCTAGTCTGGTTTTATGTTCCTTTTCTCACAGTCTCATGACACGACCACACATTTATGCTGCATCAAGAAAAAAACAAAACAGTGTCACTACTGACGTGAACTGACGACTACCAATAATACTATAACTCAAGGACAGCAGGTAATCCTGGCCCTTTGGCACATGCCATTTCCATCCGATAAAGCTCAAAAGCTGGATTAACCCAAACACCTACTTCTGACAGGCCTGTCACTCACCATGACCACTTGTCTCTCTTTCTGTCCGCAGAATTTGACTGGCAGTCGTCCTCCGCCCAGGTACACGTACGATCCCTCCATCTTCGCCTTCCGGTCCCTGAGCACAGTGCCCCCCTGCAGCCCCCTGACCCCGTCCGAGGATCCTCCCTGCTCATAAGGAAATTCATTCACTGCCAGATAATCCTCTTCCCCCCCTCTTCATTCCCAGATGGCTGCTTTTTTTGTGGCTTCTGCAGCGAGACCAAGGAGTGACTGTTATGAAACAGACCGCTAGAAAGACTTTTGTTTGATGGTCGAACTATTGCACACTCAGGTAATCCCACCCTGTAACGCTGTCACTTTGATCATTATTCTCCATGTGAAATCAACAGGAACATTTGGAGAATAAAATGGCCTAAACAAAACATTTCTAAGGATATTTCAGGTATTGCATATTATATTGCTGTCTCTGAAAAGATCCTGTGATTGGAGAGGGAATGATCAAGAAACAAATATGGACTATGGACCAGAGGTGGTACAAAGGGACAAGGCTACAACCTGACTTTAGTTTTGGGCTGGATCAGTTTCAAGGGAAATAATGCATGTAAGACAATCAAATGGTTCCAAGGTTTCTTCCTTTGATGTGATTACTGGACATCTTGTAAGGTTCTTGGTAACTACATATTCTAAACATGGCGAGGTGAGTCACCTGATATCTTGTTATTGTCGAGATGAACATAGACAGTGGTCAAATTCGTCTGTCTGAAAACCTACTTCGTTGGATGTGTTATTTGAATATGCAGGTCATGACGAGCTATAACAAAATGTATGATTGTAGTTGAATAGTCAACCTTTGACCTTTGATGATGTACGTTTCTTAATGAATTTTAGTCCAGGTCAAAGTTAAGTACTTGTATCCTCTTTTCTTGCATGAATTCCACTGTTTTGCAGAAAGAGCGGTATGTTGAAATAAGGAAGTATGAGTATAGTTTGCTGCACATTTGGCAAGTGTATCTGGTGCTGTGTTATGCATAGCCTACTTGTAGTGTGCCATTTTTTTTCCAATATTGTACCTCATTACTTTCTAGGTAGAAGAGGACCACTGGTATATCTAAGACATCCCAGTGTTTTCTAAAGATCTCTTAATGCCTTGAAATGACATTCCTGTTGTGTTGAATGAAACTTGAGGTAGTTCTCAGCTCTTGAAACGAGCTGATTAATTGATTAAACACAATGTCACCACTGTAACTAAGATTTTGCCGAAGTGAATGTAACATTGTGACATGTTTTCGTCCCTTGTTGCACAAAATGAATCAATAAATGCCCTGTGGCCTCTTGTTAAGGAGGTGATTTTTATTTGAATCAATATCATCTTGTGACATAAATACAGAGAGAGCATCAATTCAAGGAAAAACATGAATGAAAGAGTGGTGAGACATAACAAATGCAGATGCTTCCATTCAGGACTCATTGAATGGTTGAGGATGACTTGCTAGACCTAAACTCAACTGAACACTTTTGGGAGATTTTGGAGTGATGTGATAGACAGTGCTCTCACTACTATCATCAAAACACCAAAGACGGAACATCTTTTGGAAGATTGCTGTTCGTCCCTCTGGTAGAGTGCCGGAGACTTGTAACATCCATGCCAAGAAGCATCAAAGCTGTTATGGAAGCTTGTGGTGGCCCAAAACCTTTTTTTAAATTTGTCACAACATACTTTTTAAGATGTTTTACTCTTCTTGAAACTCAGCATTAACTATATATTTTACAGAGGTGTGGTATTTCCACAGAATTTATTGGTGAAACAGCTTAAATCCCATATTCAACACAGAAACTTTAAAGCTGCACTAATCAGTATTTTTTATGTTAACAATTGGTCAAATGACTGTGTGTTATGTGAAAGAAGCTGCCTGTGGAGGCAAACTCTCATAGAATTATCAACTGAATTTACAGTTCCCCTCAGCTCAACGTAGCATATTAGCATCTCTCAGCTCACTGTTTTGGATTTAAGGACCCAACTTAAATATTTTGGTTCAGTCTCAACACTCATGAACCTGGTTTCCAGCTGCAGCTGGCAGCTGTTTTTAGTGAAAAGGCTCTGATAAACCCACTGTACACTAAATGTCAAGCACAAAATGGACAAAGTTCGAAACTAGCTAACGTAGCTGGTGAACATAATGCAGATATTTCCCTTAGGAGTTGAAAAACAGAAAAAGACAGTGAATATTGGACTAACATTCATTAGGTGGAGAGAAACATGACTTCAAATAAATGCTAATGCTACTCTAACTGCTTGGTGGTGTAAATGCTAACATGTTAGCCATATCAACTTTGTAAGATGTGTCAATTTTGTATTTTCAGCTTGGTCCTCTGCCCTCGACGTGGCCAAACAAATCAATGCAGCTTTAATATCATGTCTACCAGTTCATCTCACTAAATTCAAAACAAAATGCGAATGGCAGACACATGTAATACATTCTACTTGTTGACAGTGGATGTCCAGCAGATAGCACCCACCATCATGAGGTTGTTTAATTCCTTCATTCACCCATGTTGCCCAAACTAGTTAACGCTAGGTTGCTTGTTCAAGATGTTATAAGGTTAGTTTGATCTTATTGCACAAATGACACAGATAAAAAAATATGTAAGGCCTTAAAATAGAATATCTTGAGCATGCCAAGTAGCCCTGTAAACACTATACTCAAATTAAGCCTGTATGGAACCACTGCACCTTATCACAGGGTTATATTTTATCAGTGGAACATCATTTTCAATATGTGTAAAACAATGACGTGCCAGGTGGAAGGACAGAGGACTTGTCTCATGTGTTTGAGGCAGGGAAGACTGTTTTCCATCAGTGATTAGTAGGTCACAGCACAGAACATCACGGCAAAGATCTGCAGCCAAGACCGCAAGCCTCTTTGTGCCAGATCATACCCTGAGAAACGCTCTTTGTGTGTGTGTGTGTGTGTGTGTGTGTGTGGGAGCTTGAAAGAGAAAAAGCAACTCTGACGTCAAAACTGGGTTGGGTGTGAAGAAGGCCTGGTAGTGAACACCAGAGAGGACGGGCGGGTGGAAAATTTAGGGGAAAGCGAATCTATGAGGGTATAATGGGGTGAATGAATGTGAAGTGTGTAAAAAAAAAGCTTAGAGCAACTTGCAGGTTATGTACAGACAATTTTATTATACATTTATATAACAAAAATACACTTTACATATCTTAAAAGAAGTGGAAAGTATGACAGTAACCCAGCGAACAGAGTGGGAATCCTGCTCCGGGCAAACACACACACACCAATAGCTGACTCGCTCATAAAGACAATCTTGTTAAAAAGAGAACTTCGAAAAGGTCGGGTAGTGTGTGTGTGTGTGTGTGTCTGTGTGCGTATGTGCGTAGAGACACAGACACACACACACTCCACTTACTGTAGCTTGAGTCATTATCAGCTTGTGTTTCATCCAGTAAGCCATCCAAGTGTCCAGATGGTCAGAAAAGCTGCTTCAATGCTCTCCCTCTTTCTCCCTCCCTGCTACACACACTCTCCTTGGGAGAAAATAAATAAATAAAAGGTTATGCCAGCGATCGACTGAAGCCAAATAGGGGAGGGATACAGATTGGATGTCAGGTGGATTTAACTGAAAGAGGAGCAGCCAAAGACCAGAAAGCTGAATTCAGATCAGTTAGCTCTCCTGCTCTGTCCCTTTCTATTTTCTGCTTGGATGATATATAAGAGTGAAAAAAGGACAAAACTCAAGTGCGGCCCATCTCTATTATTTGCAGCGGGTGAAAAGAGCCAGCGGGCCTGCTGCCCAGTGTCTGCTCTGAGGAGGGGGTGAAGGGGGCAATTCCCTAAAGCTTGCCAACGTAATGTGAATCAGAATGGTGTGCTTTTTTTTTTTTTTTTTTTTTTTGTTAACGGCAGTCTGAGAATGCAAATATCCTCAAAAAGATGAAGGGGCGGGAGATAAATGAGAGGTTCAGCGTTGTCGTCTCAACTTGTCGCTCTCGACAACGACAACGCTGAGCGGTGTTGTGACACTTCTGCTGGTCTGTTAAGAGTTGAACCACACACACAGGAAGTGGGATGGGCGAAGGGTTGATGGTCAGAGCTGAAGACACTGGAGGCTGTGTGTTGCTGGGTTTTTAAAAAAAAATTTTTTTTTATCTGCTCTTATGTTTCCTCTCAGTAGCCGAACTTTTCATTTAGGTGTGTGCGGCCATCTCCGGTCTGACCTGTGAGTGAAGAAAAGCAACATTTAGCATCAAATCAATTCACATTCACACATTTTCAAAACATATATTCAAAGAAAACTAATACAATTCTACAAAAGACTAAATATAACAAGCTAGAATGATCATCAGTAATGTACAGCTCCCCAACTGTTGACTTGTATGCAATCATCAAACCAATCAAATCACGGTGCAATTAGTTCTGACCCTCAATCCTCTATTTGGCAGCCATTTCAAAGTTGATTTTATTCCAGCTTATCTTATCATTTTAGGCGAGTCTGATCTGCATTCCTTAGTGAGCAATGAAAATGTCGCTGCAATTTCTGCTGCACAAATGGACCATGAAAGCCTGTTTACTTCCTCTCACCATGTCCTTAAGAATCTCTTTTTTTTCCTCTTCAATCCCTGCGCTCAGTAGCTCACTGACATGCAACGTATGAAAAGTGCACTGTGTCCTGTATTGTTCTGCACAGTTTATTCATATCTGGATTCTACATATTGTCCTTATTCACAAAAGTAACAAAGCTCATTCAGGCTAAATGTCACACTTCTCAGAACAAGCAGGTTTAAGTTTACATGTCACGTTTAACATACTCGATGACAGACTGAGGATCAGTTGGTCAGTAAGTGTGACAGTCTGTTTACCTGCAGGAGGCACCCAGACACAATAATCAGGATCGTCCTCTGGATACTGTCCTGAGAGCTGCACAGGTGGCTGTGGAGACAAACCGATGAGTACATTTAATTTACACACGCTTTCCTGTATGCTAGAATTAAATGTTTATTCCTGTGTGTGTGTGTGTGTGTGTGTGTGTGTGTGTGTGTGTGTGTGTGTGTGAGGGCCTACCCTGCTGGGGCCCATGACTTTCTTCTTCACTGCCTTTCTGGGGCCGGGCTGTGTGTCTCCTTCTGCTTTGGACTCTAGAGAAGATGTAGTGAGGTTAGAGCTGCTTCACCAGCATCACTGGAGTGTTAGAGAGCACAGATTTAATAAAACACTGATTCCCACCTGTGCTGGATGGGGTCGGGGCCTGTTTGCTGCTCTGCGGAGGAACCTGCTCCGCTGCTTCAACAGACTGGTTGTCTCTCCTCCGTTTGTGGCTTTGTTCTGATAGGAAATCACACAAAAGTAAAAGACGTGATTATTTGGAGATGTGCAGTGATCTACAGTTCTCTAATGACCTTAACATTGTAGGTGAGACTCATAAGGATATGACTCTCTATTTAAAATGCTAAATAATGATAATAAAACATGAGAAACTACATCAGAGCACTGCACTTTGCTAGATATTTCATCAATAAAAGATAGGTTTTGAAAACGTAGATCTGTCTGTGTGCATATGGAAACATAGACAGCAAACAATCTGCTGTTTGTATGTATTACACAGATCTACTGCCACCCAGTGGCGTTATGAGATACTCATTATTAAAACTTAGAAGTATAAACATACTATAACAAGATTTTAAAAGTATATTAAAAGAGTATATTCCTCTATGGTAGTAAATAGTTATTTTGATATCTCACCCTTTGTCTGTTGAGTTGGTGCCGGCTGCTCTCTGTGCTGTCCTGAGGGGGATCTCTCTCTGGATATGGAGGTGTTGGACTCTTCAGAGTCAATGTAAGGCTCAGTGATACCTGCACACTCTTTATCATCATCATCATCATCATCGTTCTCGTTTTTCTCAGCCTCCTCCTGCTCCTCTTCCTCTTCCTCTTCTTCTTCTCCGCCGGGTGGAAGCTCTCTCATGTTGAAGAGCTCTGCGGGCAAGTTCGGACGCTTAGGAGGCAACTTCTGCACAAGAGGAGAAAAACACCAACAACAGAGAACAGAGGCTGAGCAAAAGACATTTTTCAAAAGGAATTAAAGTGTCGAGCGATAAGACTGAGTTACAAAACATAAACAACACTGACCCCGATGGTACCGGTCTTCAGTTTGAATTTGCTTCCTCCCTTCATGGCTCCAAACAGCGGTAAGGTCCTCTTAGGTTTCTCTGAGCTACCACTATCACACCCAAACACACCGAAATGTTACTTAAAGGACACTCGGACAATAGAATATGTTGCTGTTTCTGTATGTCAATATTCAGTATTTCCACACCACACATTCAGTTAACTCTAGCTGAATGTATATGTAAAATCTGATGATATTTCAGGACAAAAACAGTTGTGAGATTTTTTGGGGATATTCCATAAAATCTCATGTGATGCTGTGAATGAGTCTCACCTGGGGAGCAGTGAGGGCATCTGCACGGGACGTGTGAGTTCCACCAGTTTGCGGAGCCGCTGGGCGTCTTTGCGCAGGTCAGCCACGTGCACGTGAAGCTTCCTGCGCTCCACGGCGTCCATCGCCGCCTCGCTGCGCACTGCCACCATGAAGGCATCCAGGGTGTCCTCAGTGGAAGAGCCGGACGAGTCTGAGAGGGGGGCGACGAGCAAAGTGAGACACACACAGAGCACACAGAGTACACAGGTGAGACAGTGGGCTTTTTAAGAAGGTGTGACCTCCGACCACAGGACGGTGAACACACAGGTGATGATGACTCACCTTTGACATCAGCGCTGAGCTTTTTCTGTGTCTCTGCCAACTCCTTCTCCACCTCTGACAGTTTGGCCACCTGTGAGAAAAGTGAATACATGAACGAGGCAACAAAGTTTTGAAGCGTTCATCCAAGATTTTAAGACATTTTAATACAACACAGAATGAAATGTAATACCTGTTTCATGGTTATATCAGTTTAAAGTATGAAAGTATGACAGAAAACCAGCATTCTGGCAAGTTTCAGCAGCTTTGTTACCATTTGATGTCAGGATTTACGTATTCAAGATTTGTGTTTAACTTCTCTATTGTGATTATAGCAGATTTTTTTACCAATGATTCATAGGTCTCTGGCCGCTCCTCAATCTTTCCCGCTTTTTTCATCCGCTCTTGCCTCTTCCTCTCAACAGTGCCGGTCCGGTCCAGGAAGGTGTCATCGTCACTGTCGTAGTAGTCCTCGTCTTCCCAGTTCTTCTTTTTGCGCTTGCGGGACACTGGGAATGACATGCAGGAAGAACTCTCGTTACAATCCTCCCAACAAGCTGTAAACTCTCCACATGCTGGTTCAGAATTCGCCCTTTCAAGTATTTCACACCTGCTTCCTGGCGCAGCAGCCCTCTGGCTTCCAGCATTCGACAGGCCTCCAGGCAGCACTGGACAGCTGCGTCTTTCTTCTTCCCTGTGTGGGTCACCTCGGCAACCAGCTGTCTACCCATGGCATCGTCCACGGGCAGCCTGACAGAGAGACCGACACGGACTGAGCCACAGGAAATATCTTGTCTTTACCTTCATTATCACGAATCAGAAGTTTCATGTCACTTACTTTATTCTGCAGAGCCAGCTGCCATGGCTTTTGTCTTCATACTCAAACTCCAGCTCCTCCCCTGAGATAAAAGTCAGGATATTTAAGATATTCTTTCTATCTGCACATCATCTCACACATCTTGGCTCCTCTCGACAAGAACTCCTCTCACCTTCCCTGTCGTAGAAGCCCTGCAAAGCCTTTTTGGGGTCTTTCAGGTAGGCAGCTTCCTGGTCTTCATGGAACTCGGTTGAAAAAGGGTTTTCCTCGTTCTCGTCTTCCTCTGGGAGCACCTCCTCGTCTGCGGGGGTGGATTTAGGGAGGCGCATGGAGGGAAAGGAAAGAAGAGAATAAAAGGATTAACGTGCTTCTTTAGTTACTTACTTAAGAGAAAGTTGACTCCAGCTCACTCACAGTAATATGCTGCTGAGTGTGATGTCGTTTAATCCTAAATGTGTGTCACAGAGGTGCAGGTCTGCTGATCAGACAAATAAAAGCTCACCCATTCCCCAAGAACAGCCCGAATCTTCACTCTGCAGTTTGCTCTGGCCCTTCTTGCTTTTGCCTTCCCCGTTTTCCTCCTCCTCCCCGTCCTCATCTTCGTTGTCAGAACCGTCTCCCATCATCCTCTTCTCCAGCTCTGCCTTCTGTTTCCTGGCTCGCTCCCTCAGCTCTGTCACCGTCAGCTCAGACTCCTCTTCCTCATCAAAGTCTGGACCCTGTGGAAGAAGAGAGAAGATCCAAGAGTTGTTCTGCATCCCAGCAGATATGTAGACATGATTTGTAGACATGCTTAAGGAGGATTCTTAGGTATTTTATTGGTATGTTTTGAAGGAAAGAATGCTTAATAGTTTCTTGGGAAAAAAATGATGTGATGCAGGAGAGAAGTTAAAAGATATTTGTCTTCTATTTAACTCTTCTGAAAGCTTTTAAGCTTGTCTTCAAACAATGCTCACATGCCCATATGTACACTGAAAGTGCGATTGGTTGCTGTAACTGAGAAAAGGCAGAGATCCCTTCCTAAAGCCACTACAATGTAAGAGTTCACTACACCGGCT
Source organism: Thunnus thynnus (assembly GCF_963924715.1). Lineage (NCBI taxonomy): Eukaryota > Metazoa > Chordata > Actinopteri > Scombriformes > Scombridae > Thunnus > Thunnus thynnus. Next base: position 25,254,844 of record NC_089532.1, on the reverse strand, counting down.
CCGTCTTGCTGCTCACATACAGGTCAGGACAGTGAAGAGAACTGCTCCTTCCTCGCTCCAAGCCTACACTCTGGCCTGACCATTGCTTTCCTCTTCCTCTGGATGTTTAGCTGTCTAATCACTCAGAGGATTCTGTGGTCACTCATGTTGGTCAAGTCTCTTCTCTGTCCTGCATTGATGTCTCCACTCTAGTCCAACAGCAGAGTCACTACTCCTCTTTTGCCACAAGCTGAAAACCACTTTTTCACACTACATCTCAACAACCTTTTCTAGCACTAACTTATGACACATTTCTAAAAATGAATTGCCTGTTTTATATGATAGTAAGTATCTTTGAGTTCTGGACTGTTGGACAAAACTAGCAATTTGAAGATGTCACCTTGGGCTTTAGGAAATTGTGATTGACATTTTTCACTGTTTCTTGACATTTTATAGACCAAACGATAACTCAGTTAATTGAGAAAATTAGCAGCACAATAATCAATAATGAAAACAATTGTTAGCTGCAGCTCTAATTTGTTTAAATGATAAGAAGTCGCTGGATGTAAATGTCATGCAGGACCTCCGCATTGTGAATAATCTCTTTTTCAAAGAGAATCTCACAGTGTAGTCAGACAGCTATTCAATCTAATTAACATGATTTTGCAGCTCACTTCTGATGCAGATGTAACCAAGAAACACAGCCAGTAAAATCAGATATAAAGCACAGTTTTTAATGTTTTTTTTTATCATGGATCTGTCTTACTTCACTCTAAGCTTTATGCTTTAGAAAAGTAGGTAATAATGGCTTTTTGAGGGCTTGAATCATTGGCTCATTGGACAGAGTTTAAACCCCGTGAGAAACTGCAGAAGAGTGGTAACATAGCAATAAAAATATAGCTAGTGAGCTTTTAATCTGAGGGTTTCTTTTCCTTTTTGTATTTATTTTCTTACATTTTTTAGTAGTTTGTAGTAAAAGAAAATTTAAAAATACGTTAAAAAAGCAAACAGCTCTAAATATAATTAGAGAATAATATTATATGGATCGATTAATGTGTTAAAATATGTCAAAGATGGATAGTCCGCCCTTAACTGTGGTCAAGTCTATTTTGACACATCCCTACTTTTTTATATGCTAAGTCTGTGTTCTCTTGATCATGTATTCATATGTGAGTATACAGGTGTGAAGCATTGTTTACCTGCAGGATAAAAAGCCTCGTGCTCCCACCGAACTTTAACACATGTCCAACACGGAGCCTGATGTAGGTCTTCGGGGGGATCCTGTTCTTGTTCACCACGGTGCCGTGTGTGCTGCCCAGGTCCTGGATATAAAACCCCCTCTCCTCCCCGGCAGACTGTCCCTCCCCCGGCTGCCCGCGGTACTGAATCACGGCATGGTACCTGGAGATGGAGGGATGCTCCAGAGAGACGTCACACACAGGTAATCGCCCAACCACGAAGTAGCTCGTGTGTGTAAGGTGCACCGTGTCTACTATGGCGCCGTTCTTGAGGATTTCAAGGGAATACGAGTCATCTGGAGCCTTGCCCCCCCAGGACGGCTCTGTGTATGGGAGCGGAGGGAATTTGCCAGCTGGGGGGCCTTTAGCAGGAAGCACCCTCGGTTTAGCTTCTGGTTTACTTTTGACAGGAGCGACCTCTTTGTCTTTATCCTTTTTGTTCTCTTCTTGCCCCTTTTTGGAGGTTTTGCTCTCACCTGCAGGCTCTACAGGTGCATCCGCAGCAGTGTCTCCATCCTGAGCTTTGTTGTTTTCTTTTATGCTTCGTGTTTCTACCGCGGCAGCTTTGGACGGAGCTGTGACGTTGCCGCGTTTAATGGCGAAAAAAGCCGGTTTTTTAAAAGGCTCCTCTGTTTCTGGTTCAGTTTGCGATAAGTCTTTCTTTTCGGCGTCGCCCCCATTCTCAGTAGCCAAGCACTCGTCCGTTTCCATAGCAGAGTTCATGTCTTCATCTTTATTTTTCACGCTCACGTCTGACGGCGGCGAGGCGGCCATGTTTAAGTGGTGCGTCTGTGAACTTTGCCCGGGCTCTTTTAAGCCTCTATGAAACTCTCAAAAACAACCAAGAATAAGTATACTCTACAAATGTATCATTGAAAGAAAAAATTTAAAATAGAACTACATGCCATGTTTAAAGAAATCACAAATTAACCCATGTCCAAAAAAAAGTGTTTTGTTGCGGAACCAAATATCTTCACCGGAATGTTTTGCAAGAAGGACAGGAACGCTTAGTTCCTGCGCAACTGTTCCGGGATACAAACCTCATTAGTAACGCTTCATCCATCTTTGATTAATGTGAGTTACTGTTGCATTTTTCACCTTTTAATATGATATAACATATAACATGCATACTAGGTGCTTTAGTGGCTAGCATGTAGCTTAGCCGTTGTGTTTGCTGATATGTTTCTTGTTTGTCTCCGCACCAAACTCCAGTCAGACTCCTGACATCCTGTGTTGTCTTTCTGTTCGGCAAACAGACATAAAGGTTAAACCTTGATTTCTGAGATTAAGCGAACCAACGCGACTTACTCTTTAATTCGGCATACGTCAAGTGCACCACATCGTAGTTTTTTTTTACAATAACTTTCCAGCTAGATGGTAATCTACAGTAGGATTGGCTGCTATTCTCACCGTCTTCTAGCATCATAAAGACAAGTGTCAGGAGACAATAATAGTGCTGTTATAGGTATTTATATGTTGTCCATTGTCCACTTGTAAGAACCCCAGCTGCGGTATTTTGTAGATGGTGGAGGCGGTTGATAGATTTCTGGGGCAGCCCAGTAGTAGAGTACAGGTTCTCTAAAATGTAATTGAAGTTATTCTCAGCAAAGTTTGATTTGCGTCGTTACGATCTCTGAAATCCACTTTTGCATACACTCAACACATCCTTGACTTGTTCACTGCTATCTTTCTCTCCTCCTTTCCAGTTTCCAGACTCGGTACGAGTTTGAATCTAGCTCGTGTCTTTGATCTCTCAACATGATGCGTTACTGGGGCGAGATCCCTGGACCTGCAGGGGCTCCTCCCAGTCGCAGCTCCTTTGACTTGCTCCAGCGTGAGTTTCGCTCGGTGGAGATGCAGGACCCTCCCCTGCACCAGCCCTCAGCCCAGCGTCCGCGGCCCACCACGATGCTGGACATCCCCTCAGAGCCCTGCAGCCTCACCATCCACACGGTGCAGCTGTGTCAGCATGCCCGCCGTCTCCGTGGCCTGCTGGCAGCAGCCCAGGCCCAGGGTCAGGGTCAGAGTTCCACAGCCTCTGAGGGAGGCAGCAGGCTGGAGGATGCCGATACCAACCTGCCCCTACGCCCTCCCACCCCACCTGTCATGCCAGATGACCTGCTACCGATTGACAGCAAAGCCCCCCGGCAACCCTTCCAGCTCCGCCACAGTGACCCTGAAAGCGACTTCTATAAGTAAGTTAATCTGGCTGTGTGGCTGAGCCATGAGTGCACTCCTCTTTTGTTATTAAATGCCATCCATATCTTCTCATGCATCTAAATTGTAGGCTTATGAGCCAATCACAGTTTAGATTTTATAGTTTATGATTTTTTTTTTACATAATCTCAGTCATTAAGTAACTAGACATCAGCTCCATTCAATTTTCTCTCCTCTGCTTCCTGCGTCTTTAGGGGTAAAGGCGAGCCCGTCACAGAGCTGAGTTGGCCCTCCTGCAGGCAGCTCCTTTATCAGTCAGTAGCCACAATCCTGGCTCACGCTGGCTTCGAGTGCGCTCAGGAGAGCGTGCTGGAGACCATGACTGACCTGGTCCACGAGCATTACCTGCGCCTGACCCGCCTGCTACGCGTGGCGGTGGACCGGGAGGCACGGCTAGGGGCCAGTCCCTTTCCAGATGTGGTGGAACAAGTGTTCCATGAGGTGGGCATCGGCAGCGTGCTGGCCCTGCAGCGCTTCTGGCAAGTGCGCATCAAGGACTATCACAGCTATATGCTGCAGGTGAGGCTGGGAATAGGTAATAACTGGTCATATAGGGTTAGGGGATATGATGGTATATGGGGGGATGGGAATATGTACACGACACAATATAAATCTGTCAACCGTCAGAGATTTTATCATACTGTTTATACTGTGGTGTCTTATCTATCCCTTTAATATCTGTGGTTGCAAATCATTATGGACAATGTTACAAATCAGTGAGCAGGAGTGCTTTATGGTAATTTTTATAGGATTTTGAATTAATGTGATGAAGTACCTTGATATGTCAAATATTTAATTTACCAGACTAGGAAAAAACTCTGCCAAAACTGCCAGTTTATATAATTCAAAAACAGCTTCTCAATTAAATTTCCAGAAAATGTATGATACCATTGTAAATATTATGATATAAAGTTATATAAAACACGATAAATGATTTTATCTGTTTTGCCCTCTCCTATTTATGGCACTTCATATCATTTTTTGCAATTTGATTTGCATCCTGAAGCAGTTTGCTATGTAGTGCACAAATAGCAGAGTGGGAGCTGTGACATAGACTAGCTGCTAGAATGGTCCCTACGTGCTGTCTCTCTCATCTCTATCTGAAACAATTCATTGATTTATCAAATAGTCTATCATCAGAAATTGAATCACATATAACAATTTAAAAATCAATTAATTGTTTAAGTCATTCATTAATTAATTTAGTCATTAATTAAACAAAACATTATCTTCTAGATTTGCTCAATTTTTTATCATTGTAAATTGAATATCTTTTGAAGAGAAGGTTTCTCACAGTATTTTATAGTGGAGGTGGCCCACTTTGCCTGAAATAAAGAGTTAACCTACATCAACACTACTCCACACAAAGACCGTGTATGTAATGATTGAGACAACAGTTTCAACCCTCATCTTGTCTCTGCATTGATTACAAAAGAGATCCATCAGGATCTGTCTGATTCAGCTCAGCAGGCGACTGATTGATTACATCGTATGTTCGCTTATCAGTTATCAATCAGGGCAGCACGTGACTATGTTGTTTGGAAAAGTAGAGACCAACAATCTGATCAGTTAATCGTAAAAAAAAAAAACCCTCACCACTGCCATGTCTACTGGTCAGTGTCCTGGGGGAAACTGGATGACATCATCTTGGGCTTTGATGGCCCTTTTTTTTTTTAATTTTATAGACTAAATAATTCATCTTAAAATAATCAGCCGGTGAATCCATAAAGAATATAATCCCATGCTGAAAAACCTTGAAAAAATGTTGTCAGTGTTTGATGCAGTGGCTTCACCACAACAATGCTGAATCATCTCAGGAAGCATGAAGTACTTAATAGGAGTAAGAACAATACACCATATGGCAACTTGAGTGCAAGCTGCTTAGAAGTGAGACAGGAACCAAACAGAGAGATTCACCGTCCTCGGTGCCAACATGACTTCTAAACATGTACTCATGTAAGTGATGAGTGCTGTGAAGAGCAGGAAGAGATTAAACAGATTTATGTCCACAATCTGCCTTTATGTTCATTGTTATATATCCACAGTAACATGATAATGTATTTTCATGTGTAAATCCTAGGAAAGAATAATATTTAATACTAGATCATCCATGCCATCTTATATTATTTCACCATCTATCCAACCTAAAACCAGTGAAATGGAATAAAAAAGCTTTTCCATCTCCAGGTCAGTAAGGAACTGTCAGAAGAATACGAGCGGCTGGTGAATCCAGAAAAGGCTTTGGAGGACTCCAAGCCCCCCAGGATCAAGGAGGAGCCCATGAGTGACATCTCCTTCCCTGTTAGCGAGGAACCTGAGGCCGACCTGGCCTCTGGGGACCAGGCTTTGCCTATGGGAGTCCTCGGAGCCCATGGCGAGAGGCTTGCCTCAGGCCTGGATGGCGACCATTCTCCTCACACCTCAGGTGAGGCTAGCATTCCTGTTCAAATGTATAATCTGTTTTTGTTAAGAATTAACCTAATTAGACTCTTATTTAATTAAATCCATTTAATTGGGAAAAAATGGAAGAAAGCTTAGGTAGGAAGAGCAACAGAGGAATTATCCCTCCTCTAGGACGGACAGATATTCAATAGACCAATCAAACAAACAGTTTAATTCAATTTTCACTATTCTCAGTGCAACTAACTCTAATGATCAGAATGCACAGGGGTAGTTGTCAAAGTTTTACTAGGGCTTATATCTCTCCCTCTTCTAAACAAATACAAATATAAACACCTAAAAGCAAACTTTCTCCTGCAGAATGAAGGTTTTATGTGAAACATGGTTAGAATTTTGAGAACCACCTGAGCACCTTTCACACTGAGGGCAGCCACATGCTTAAAGTTAAGATTACTTTTTTAACACAGTGGATATAACCAATCCTTCGGTGTGAAATCACTTTTGCTAAAACTTTTTTCTCCCCTCTTACAAGGTGGGGGTGTGGCAAACAACTCCCCTCTGTGGCCGCAGGTGAAAATGGAGCCTCAAGATGGCGAGGAGGGCCAGGGCTCCGGGCATCACCACCACCACCACCATCACCACGGCGTCCTGGGTGGAGACGTTTTTGAAGAGGGGGGGCCCATGTCCACCATGAGCGAGTCGGGAGGAGCCATGGCACCGTCTCCTGGAGGCGCGGCATCGGACGGCAGCTACGCCTCGCATTCACCCGACTCCCTGATGGGCACATCGCCCGTCTTCAACCAGAGACCCAAGAAACGGGCGAAGAAGATGTGAGGTCATATTTGAATCTGCAAGAGGCCCTTGGTTATTGGAAGAGAGATAGTGGACTCTGACTGGGATGGTAATGTGATGAAAGAACTGAACTGCTGAGGAACAAAATGATATTTTGTAGTTTTTCATGTTTGTTTGTATGAGTATAGTTTTCTTAAATAGCTGAAGATGTTGCCACTAAATATATTAATGGAAAGAATAAACATCTTTTCAAATATCAATTTTCTTCATTTGAGTTATTAAATGCCTTTAGAAGATTTATAAGGAGCCTGACAGTTAGCCTAATGAAAGAAGAACAGGAAAAACTAAGAGGTCCAAAAGTAAATTATTTAGTTAAACAGCTTAATAATTCAGCAGAACGGTTTGTTTTCCCAAGCCATTAAGTGTTTTTCTCCTCACATACCAATTAGTGCCTGTTCCATTCATTACGATTAAAAGATGCGCCACCAAAAAGGAAAATATATTTTCTCCTGGTGAACATGCCGTTGCATATTATGATGTATTTTCCACTCCTTGCTTCCCCTCTGCAGTGCACTTTGCACGTAGCTCAACACAGCGGAACAATCCATTCGGAGACACACTCACTTCACACACCTGTCAACCTGCAGCCACTCCGCTAAATTAGCATCTGTTTCAGTAATGAGGCAAAGCTGTGAATGCAACACCAGAGGCAATTATGGCTTGGTTGTCTGCATCATGAAGGCGACATCAATCCAACCTTAACGGCAAATTAATTACAGCATGCATAATTTTCCATGCTGAATGAGCAGGCCTGTTTGAATACATGTGATTTTCTTTTGTGTGGGACTCTTTCATTTTCACAATTAGGCAGGTAATTGTCTATGCATATGGAAAGTGCTGATGGGGGTCACAAGTATTGATATTCAGTAAACTGCATTGATAGTTGATTTATGATTTTTTTTTGTGCCTTTCCTTGAAAAATGTGTGATTTGCAATGCTGTGTGACCCAGGTGGGAGTTGGAGAAGCTGGAAAACAAAATCAGTATTCCAGACTCATGACTGAAAAGGCTCCCATTGTTGATGTCTGTACCTGTAAGCAACAGGAGCCTTGAATTCTTTTCTTTACTCATATTTTGGCAGTAAAATTTCACATTTGCAACAGGAAAACCTAATCACTCTCAATCTGTGGTCAGTGCATTAAACCAAATCCTGTATCAAATATGGCAACGATTGGCATCTAATATTGTGTCCTTAAAGTCCCCCTTCACTCAAAAATTAGTTTTTCTTCTTGTTCTTGTACCTCAGTTGGATGTTTGGGCTTCACTGTGCAGAGTGATTTATGTGCAGAGTATGAATATTTTCTGATCTGGCTATCAGCAAGAAGACTTTGTTTGTCAGTTTGTCAGTGCCTTCTAAAACTGTTGCAAATGACCATTAGAAAAGTGATTCCTATTATGTTCTACACCTCTTCCACCTCTGTGGTTAAGGTTTGATTAGAATCAGGTACAAAAACTATTTGTTTATGGTTGAAGAGAGTATGTGATCACTGTAAAAAAAACCCAACAAAACATTAACTGTTGTTAGGAGATGGAAAATGAACATCAATCTCAAATGAAAAGTCAGACACTTTGCTGACCTCCTCCTTCAGAGAGTTTCAAGGCTCATGCACCTTTTGACTTTGCTTCTGACAGAGAACTGTCATTATTCACAACAAGTGGACACCTGTCAGGAAAATAGTTTTTGTTTTTTATCAGTTCTGGCTCCTATCATTATCAGTGGTGGTGCCTGGCAAATATTACTGAGGAAGCCAGTCAGCTTGTGATCATATCATATCACTCCATCACAAGGGCATCTTATGGGGCAAAGTATCTCATGTTCTTCACTGGAAGGGCACGTCACAATGTTTTTCTCCCATACAGAGAACCCTATAGAGCACTTCATCATGTTTTTTTTTTCATTGAAAGACCACCCAATTCTACACTCAGGGGAACCCTAAATGGCACTTTTTTTCACCGGAAGGGCACCCATACAGAACCTCCAGCTCACCCCATTACAATGGCAACTCAAAGGGCACTGCATTACTTCTTGTGGGGGTACTTTACAAGGCACTATCACACTTTCTTCCACTGAAAGGGCACCCATGAGGGCATGCCATTCTTGATTGTTACACACAGAGGAACTCTATAGGGCACTTCATTCCAATTTACCCATAACTAACACTTTCATGGTATTTTTTTGTCCCCCAAAATAAAAAAATGCCCCTCCTCCATCAAAGTGAAGTAATTAAGACAACACTTAAGTGATCATGCTCCCCAGAATATAGATAAAACAATGTATAAACCTTTTGCAAAATAACAATGACTAAAACATTTGATGGATCACTTCACAAGAAAATATGTTTTAAAGACAACATGGTTGGCCATTGGCAGCAGGGACAGAGTAGACTATGTGTCACTGTGGGCATCAAGAAATAAATCTTTTATTTTTTACTCACCTCTACTTGTAGAGGAGGGACATTCTTCCATCCTTCATTATTGCAGAGGCAGTTTCTCTTGGAGGCCAAAGGAAGCCTGGCCTCCCCATAAATAACTTTTTTTTTATTCCCACATCTGTGTCTTTTACTGAGTTTTGCCATTTCCCTTGTTATCAAAACATTCCACGTATTAGATTTTTATTCTTTAGCTGGTGTAGCAAGCGAAACAGTTCCCCTCTGCTGCGTGCATTACAATGTGTAATCAATGTCCTCTGCTCTGTCTAGTGCAGGCGTTCTCAACCTTTTGTAACCTAAGGCCCACTTCTGTTTGTTAAAAAATTTCCAAGGACTACTTTCCCATATAAATGAGAAAAAAACCACAACACGACCAAAAAAAAAGGAGTAAAAATAAACTGGGCTATAAATATGTGTTATGCCACTGTCAGCTGTAATAACCAAAATAAATATCCTGTTTACCCTCAGTGAGACACTTGGGCTTGCCTCTGGGAAATAACGAGATTAAGTCATGGCGGGATGGGTGAGAGGCTGACATGCAAAGTAGCTTTCAAAGTTGCTTTCAGTTTGTTCCTTGCCTTTGATTTTGTGACAGTCACAAAGGAAAACCCTGACTCACATTAATAGGTGGTGGTGAAAGGCAACAGAAATGTGACCACCTGTTTTGAAAGAGAGGGATATTGACTGGCGGTCAGTATCCAGAAGGTCAACTTGTATGAGCTGAAGCTTCAGGTTGCCGTCTGCTGACGGTTCCATCAGTTCATTTTCTAACACAGTGGACAGAGCCATGTCTTCTGAAGCAGGATCCACATAAAAAGAGTCCAAAATCCAAAGGTTTCCATTGGTCCTCTGGGAAGTTTCATGACAACTGAGTCAGATGTTGGGTTATAGCACTGGATATGTTGACATGAGGAGAGGCTTCCAAAGTTTCCCTTAGGACTAAGAACATGTCATATCATCCCTCCTTCACTCTCCTGTTCTTTCTTGAAGCCCTCAAATTGGTCTGAAACCTAAAACACTTTGCTGTTTCTGCCTTACATTGATATACTGAGCTGATTTAACTGGTCAAGTATCTGTGCACTTTTTTTAGCAGTTCAAAAAGGAGATTAAGTGCATGTCCTCTTGAAAGCCACCTTACTTCACTGTGGAACAAGAGCTGCAAATGATCTACATCAAGTCTTTCACACAGAGCAGCAAAACACCTTGATTTGAGTGCATTTTTCTTAATATAGTTAACAGTTTTCACAGCCACGTTCATGACTTAATGCACTTCTGGTGACATGTGCTTTTTTGCTAGACTTGAACCTATGTAAGAAAGAGTGCACCCACTTGATGTCTGGCGCCCTCCCTTGGATCTGTTTGACAACACCACAATGTTTTCCTGTCATTGATGCAGCGCATCTGTGCAATCACCTGTACAGTATTTCCAATCAAGACCGTTTTCAGTGAAGTAATCATCAAGGTAGCGCATTACATTATCTGCTGTTGTTCTTGTAGGAGGCTCTTTGCAAAACACTAGATTCTCGTTAAGATTTCTGTCCTTGCAGTATCTTACAAAAACTAACAATAAAGCGGCATTGCTAATGTCAGTCGACTCGTCCAGCTGCATGGCAAAGTATGGGCTTGCCTTTATTCCTTCCATAAGTTGGCATTTAATGTCATCACTCATGTCAATAATTCTTCTGCTCACGGTGTTATTGGAGAGTGGTGTTGACTGAACTGTTTTTTTGGTAAATTACAAAAAAAACCCAAAAACAAAACCAGATGGCGCCCTGCGGTTGAGAATGGCTAGTCTAGTGTTCAGTGAAATACATCGCTTAAAGGAGGCCAGCTTTGCCTGGCTTCCCTTGGAGAAAAAAGTAAAAGCTTTAGCCAATCAGATTGAGGCCAGGACTGACAGAACTCAACACTGAATAGTCAATTCATCATTAAAAAAACAAAACAAGGGTTGAACATAGCTTCTCACCAATCAGATCACTGTTGTCATTATGAAAAAAAAAATTGCCTGCACTGAGTAGTGCTGGCAGAACCAGTTAGCAAGTTAGCTGAATGGATGGAGATGGGGACCTCGGGTTCCTGGTAAATAATGACCTTACTACTTTAAGCTTGCTTTTGAGCTGCAACTGAAGATCAAACAGGATGGTGGGCCTACTCCAAAGCTGGACCTGACTCAGGGGAGAGCTAAGGGAAAAGCTAGGGATTTTTGTGATGGGAACTACGCCAGCACAGAAAGGCTAACAGGAAGCGCAAAGATAAACTGGCTTTTCTGCAGGCCTTGTCTCCTGTTTTATTGGTCAAGCAGCTTCTTGAACAACCCATGGAGCACAACATTGTGGCACCATGGCATAGCTGGTCACAATTGTCCTGTAATGGTGCAAGATGCCTCTGAGGACTTGTCTTGATTAGGAATGTCCAAAATCTGAAGGTTGTAATCCTTCATATTTTATCATGGTTGATTTGGTGGTTACTGGTGCAGGTGCAGTTTAATACTACAGAAACTCCTTGTGCAGCTGCTGTATCTATCGACTGTGCAGCCAAACAATGTTGTAAGTAAGAAGTCAGTCTAACAGCAGGTCACTATTTATGTAGCTTCTCACTGTGGCTACTCCTTCTTGTTTCACTTCTCCCTTGCAAAAATTAAAAACGATCTTCTGACAAAAAATGACCATGGCTTGTTGGATAGATGCATTTTTGATGAACAACTGCTGTCAGCGCCAAATGCAGTGACAAATATATTGTGTTTCCTTTGAATGCCTCACAATAACAGCCACCCCATTTACCCTCATTTGGATAAATTTGATATGAAGCAGGATGTTGCGTTAGCATTAGCAGTAACTTAATACAACTCTGATACAGCATTAGAAGAATGAATTATTAACAGTGAGGCTGATATCAATTAAATAAAACAATGACACTGGATTACACTCAGCAACCCCTTCTGTGAATCCACCGTTTGTGTGCAGGCAACTTTAATCCTGTGCAGTAACAGCGGACTCCACCACTATCTATATAAACTAATATATGGAGAGGTAATTACAGAATGTTTACATCATATAACTATTGCTAAAAAATTGCTGATCATAAATAGTATTAAAAATTGACAATTTCATGAAAATCTTAAATATGTATTACTTTAAAGTCAATTTAAATGAATGGTGAGGGATCATAGGATTGTTAACTAAAATGTATGTATGTACTTTGAGTCCAACAAACTTTTTGTTTATGCTACGGGCCACATGGGTTACATATTATTTCAAAATAATATATTAATACTACACCCTCTCAAAACTGTATCAATAAAAATCTCCTAACCTTTTGTTGTGAAGCTTTGATGACTACATTCTCACTTCAGTGCACTCAAGACATAAACAGCTGTGGTCATTTATCTACACTAAATAGGTGACACTAATCAAATCTCTTCGTATTATGCATAAAAATGCAATTAAACTCTTAGAAAGTAAGTTCATAGCCTGAAAAAATAGAAAAGTTTTTATTGGTCACTGTTGTGACCAGTGGGATTGAATGCACAGCCTTATTATATTTGTGCTGTGGCAATGTGACCTCTCAGTTTGTCAACAGCTGCTGAGTTGCTTTGTGCTGGGGAGAAAAGGTGTAATTACAAAAATGTCAAGATGGTTTTTGAGCAGGGGTCTCTGAGTGGGGCCAGAGCGTGGTGAGAGCTGAAGAAAGGACCCACCAAATGATTAATTACCGTCCTACGTGCAGAGTCATTAATTTAGCATGAAATTTAACCTCTCCAGCCGAGTTTGGGGTTTGTGAGTAGAATGAGGAATATGTTTAATTTCTACACAATGAACTCAAATGGTACTTAGGGTACCCATTTGTCTGTTTCTGAACAATTCACGTGAAAAGTGGAAATTAGATGCTCATGCCACAGTATGTCATCATAGGATTTCTCAGAATTCTGTTTACTTGTGTGCTTGTTCAAAAAATGCCTGTTTAGAACAGGCCGATTGCTTCAACACATATATAAATTAATACTGTTGATGTGAGGTGTGAATGAGTATATACACCAACAACATGAAGGAAACTAAGAGACTAAGGAGACTGAGAGATGATATACAGATGCTAAGTACTGTAATAGTGAATGTTTTCTCATTTCAAGAATAATGAGGGTTGCATTTAAAATAAAATACATAAGAGAGAGCTTTTGAAAAAATGTGCATCCTAAAATAAAATGGATCGATCATATTGGGCTCTTAGATCATTTATTTTCTGTGGCTTCAGTTCGGATCATTTGAGTGGGTATGTTTGCTCAAAAGATTAGTGCTTATATGAGACATACTAGTTTTGAACTGCCTGTGGGAAATAGCCTAAATGTTTGTCCATTTTTGATTAAAAGCTGTATTTTCGCTGTCTACTTTTCATTTTTTAGAGCATGCTATGTGAAAAAACTTTTCTCGAGCTGAGCTGATACTAAAAGATGATGTTAAAACCTGCAGACCACTAATTGGTCCGTCATTTATCTCATTCACGGGCTTTTTCTCTCACAGAAAGCTTTCCACCACTGTCTCTCCTCATCAGCGCTGTCTCTTTGTCGCTCGCCCTCTCTCTCTCTCTTTTTTCTTTTCTTTTTTAAAATGAGTCGGGAGGCCGACAAAAGAGCCAGACTTTTAACATAATCAGACGTAGAGAGATGTCCTCCCCTGTCTCTCTCATGGCAGGGTTGTACAGCTACACCTGTGCTCATGACATGCAGTCGCAGAGCCCAGAAGCCCCACCTGAGCTGATCGCTTGTTTATTCAAAGTTTATTGATATTGATTGTGTCCAAATTGCACCAAATTCAACACTGCACTTCCTTGGGTCCCCAGCCATACACCTGTCAAGTGTGAAGTCAATCGGATGAATGGTTCTCGAGATATGCGAGAGACATACACACATACAGACATACAGACAGACAGACAGACATACATACATCTGCAGTGGAGGCAAATAATGAATTATAAGACCAGATGATCCTATCAAGAGAAAGATGAATTGCCAGACATATAGGATGTGACAGATACAAAGGGTCCCTTGGTACACATGCCACTGTTACAGCCATTTCACTGCACCCCAGAGATGAGAGAATTGATTGCACGGTGTCAGTGCCTTAGTCTGAATCAATGGATATTTTCTCTCGAGGTGACCCAACTAAAAACGTAAAATAAAGCAAGATTTGATGCAGTCTCATCAACTTGGAATTCATCAATCCACTGGTTCACCTTTTGTTTGAATAATGGCCAAAAAATATAATTAGGAGTTGCAAATGAAACCAAGAAGAGTAACAAGTAACTACCTGTAAATAGTAGTAGTAGTAGTAGTAGTTTACTAAAGTATTATACTTAAGTATTTCCATTTAATGCTATATACTTCTACACACATCATTTAATATGTATACTTTTTACTCTAATACATTTATTTGACAGTTGCAGTTCAGATTAAAGTTTAACATAAAAATATACAATCAGCTTGTTAAATTCAATGCTTTGTTAAAGATTAAACTAGTGGTTCCTAACCTTTTTGACTTGTGACCCCTTGTCTATCAAAAAAATGTTTTCAAAATACTGCTGTTGGTTTATAAAGCACTGAATAATTTAGGCAAAAAAAAAATTAAATATTTAGAGCCAAAATACATTTCTGATCTGCTGCTACGTTATGAACCATCCAGACCTCCCAGGTCATCTGGGATAGATCTGCTTTCTGTCCCCAGAGTCAAAACTAAACATGGAGAAGCAGCGTTCACTTTTTATGCTCCACATATCTGGAACAAACTCCCAGAAAACTGCAGGTCTGCTGCAACTCTCAGTTCTTTTAAATCAAGGCTGAAGACTTTTCTGTTTGCTGCCTTCTATTAAATCAAATTTTGAGGCTTTTGATTCATATCTTACACTGAACTAACTTTTACACTCCCGTTTTATCTTTCTTATTCTATTTTAGCTTGTTTTTGTTTTCTATTTTCTTAGCTGTTTAATGTTTTTAATCATATTTAAATGTCTTTTTATAATGTGTTTATTTTGCACTTTGTCTTGATGCTTTTAATGTTTTATGTAAAGCACTTTGAATTGCCTTGTTGCTGAAATGTGGTATATAAATAAACTTGCCCTGCCTTACAAAAAATGCAGTTGGGGCTCCTTGTCATGTTTCAGCAGTTCCACCAAAAAATAATTTCCTCTTTAAACTTCTCAGATGGTTTCATTTAAGTAATTGATTGAGGCCTAGAGAAGTAAAGGTGTCAAAAAAAGAGAAAAGTCTAAAAGATTAATATAAATCTGTGAAGCAGAACTTTGTTTTTCTTTTTTCATACCCAGTTAATCATATCTCACAACCCCTCAGACTTATCTTGTCTTGTCTTGTGACCCTTTGGAGGGGACCTGACCCCTAGGTTGGGAGCCACTGGACTACAGTACCTAACAGTATATAAAATAGATAAAAGTAGCTCCACCTCGACCAGTAACAGCAGTAAAATGCAACATATGTGTTGATGTATCTGTAGTAACAATGATGTCATATATAATCATATGTCAGTCACAGGGGCCATTTTTCTGAAGAAGTTCTTTTAGTTTTCATACTCTAAATATATTTAGCTGATAATACAGTAGTTTTATTTAAGTAGGAGTTTGAATACAGGCATGTTACTTGTAATTGAGTATTTTTATACTGTTGTGTTGGTACTTCTACACTACAATGTAACCCAACAATGAATTTACACAGTCTGTACCTGGGGGTAAGATAAATCTGAAGGGGTGTGAGATGATAAACTGAAAATAAGCATATGAAAAATATTCCTGCTACACAAAATTGTGTTTATTTTTCTGGCTTTTTTAAATTACACCCTAAAGCACCATAAAAAGTAAGACAGAAAAATCACTCTTTGGTTGAACTAGCCACTACACATTGACATTTGCCAACTGTAACATGGAGTTGCAAGTAGACATAGCCTTATTTGAAGAGGTTAAAAGCCGAGATGGATGAGAACTACTGCTCTGGAGGTTACACAAGCAAAGGGTCAAAAGTAGTAACTCTCTGACATTACATTTAGTTGGTCTTTTGGGATTTGTCCCCTAAAAACACACACCAGTATTTTAATACGCAGGGAAGTCTACATTATTTTCCCTGAGGTAAGCCTTCTAGGCAGGCCTTGAACACAAGTCCCACCTCCTCCACAGTAACTGGCAGACCCTAACCCATAACCATAACCATATATGCCACAAAGCATTTGACTGGTAGAGCTCAGTGGGGAGGCATGAGTCAATGTCCATTTCCATGTAGCCCTCTGTAATGTGCTTTCATATGATTGCTTTCATCTTTATAGAATAAAGTCGACTCTGAAAATGGAACCACTCTATAGCAAATCCATTTTACTGGAAACAATATTGGTCTTTTGAAATAACACATTTCAGTGGCGCAGTATTCTGAGTTCACCATTATGCCATTGGAGGGCAGTCTTGTGCCACACACAGAGTGCAGCTGGACTGTGGCCTCATCTCCAAATGCAAGATTTAGCATTCTCCAGAAACCACAGAGACCTGGGCACTCCCAAACCTTCTGAACGAGCAACAGTTTCATGGCATCAGAATGCTGCAGAGTAGTTCAGGCTAGATGCTCCCAAATGAATACATTTCTTGAGCACATGGCAATAATTAGCTCACTGTTGTTATTGCATGCCCCTGTCCCTCTAGTATGTCTGGATTGGGATGTAGACCTATCTAAGAAACCAAACCTGTAATGTCATACCAAACCACTGAGTGCAATGCACAATCAATTGGATTAGTTCCTCATCAAGATGAAACATATTTCTGCAGGACTGTCAGTTTTTTCAAGATTGTACCCACTGTGATGCCAGTTTTTGATCTTAATATGCATTTCACTTTGCTGAAAGGTGCACCTAAAAATCAGTTTTCAATCCCTAATTGCTTGTCAGTCGTGGCAGCCAGTTGTGAGGTAGGTGTTTGCTCACATCTGCCTTTGCAGCACAAGGGCTAGGGTAACCAATTAGGGATTGTGCCTGCATATAACTGGCAGCACACACACAAAAATAGCACCACCATTTTCTTATTCCATCCCACTACAGTTGATATGGCTGCAGGTAATGTATTCACATCAGGCGCTGAAAGCACTTAAGATGATGGTATTGATATCATAAAGAAACCTTCAATCCCTTGCCGCACCATCTACTGTACAGTACAAGCTCTTAGTGTTCATATTCATTAAACTGGCTCAAATTCATATGTGCCTGAAATTGCCTTTTCATGGGTAACAGGGCTAAAATTCAGCTGTGTGCTTGTGCATTCATCCTTATGAGAGAAAGAATGTTACTTTTGTTCTTTTTTGTTGCAGATTTTTTTTTTCTCTTTCTAAATTAGCATCAAGCACAGTACATTGCAAATACTGTGCAGGCTTAGCAAAATTACATTTGTCATTGCTAATAAAATGTTACATTGCACTCGTATCAGTTTGACATGCTGGAATGCTGCAGTGTGGTATTTTTTATGGGCCTTGTACTTTACCGTCAAACCACAATTGTCCAGGAACTGTCCCGGAAAAAAAGGGTCACTGGGTCACCTTCCGCCTCGTGGCCCATTCTTGGAAAGCTGGCTGTAAAGTCTGACACACTGTCAGCCCACATCGGTTTGTCACACCGGGGTTGTGAAGCTGTGACACTTTGATGAGTCCTCAGTGTCAGCTTGTTGATACTGCGTATATGACACCATTCCATTCCGTCTTGCTATCCGTTGGCACATTCTCCAAAACTGTCAAAACACTTTGAGATCGTGCAAAACTGAGTGCAACCGACGACGGCTGACAGAGAGATGCTGCGGCTCGGAATGGAGGCGCTGTTTTTTTTTTCGTTGTTGTTTTGTTTTTGATATGTGTGACACCATTCAATCATGATGGTTATTTGGTATTCTCTCCAGAACTGCTGAATTTATATGTGTAGAGGAATGCCAGGCAGAGAGGGGGTTTGTTTACCTGCTTGAGGTGATGTTGAAATGGGGATGAAATGGTGACCTTACCTTTCTGTAAAATCCCTCAGAGCACCATTCCTGGTAAACAATCAGGTTTATTTCCAATCAAAAGGGCAAGAAGGCAACACAAGTCAGATATTGTAGAGAAAAGAATTCCTATACTTTCTTCTAAAAAAGCTTAATATGCCAACTTAAGAGTGTGCCTGGGTGGTTGACAAAACAGTTTTTAAAACTTCAGTATTGGGCAATAAAATTATTGAGCTGTGTTGTACTGACTCTTAGAGTTCCAAAAATATGTGGTCTTTTAGATTTTATATTGGAATCTGAATTTATTCACCAATCTGTTGTATTAATGTCTAAAACTGTCATATGGTGTGACATGAAAGTTATTGTATATAAAATGAAAATGGGGTATACTTTTCTGAAGTAACGCACTTTATCATAGTTCCTTATCATTACTATCTTTATTATTATTATCTTATTTATTTATTGGGACCATGTACAGAGTTAAACATAAATGTTACCATTTGATGTACTGCACCAGAGTTAGTTTATAGCTAATTTTCATCTGCAGTCCGTACGACAGGTCACAATTAAAACATAAGACACAACAGAACAATAACAAACAGTACAAAGCAAAAAACACAAGGGACACATAAAAAATACAAAGCTACACACAATAGCACATCACACACACCCACAATGTCAACTAGAGTAAGCTTGTTAAATTAAAGGCAAGATCCATCCTTGTGCAAATTCATTACATTTTGCATTATTTTTCTTATTAATCATGCATCGTAAGACATCTGTCCTCAGTATTCCAATATATTTTAGATTAATTCTGACAAAGCCTGTTCCAACTAATTGCTTTTGACTTTTGCTGATTCTATTTTCCATGTGTTCCATTAAGATTTTTAGGATTCATCACCAACAAAGCCTTTTTATTGTCACAATTTTGAATGTCACACCACAGAATGAACCACACCACACCACAATTTGTCCGTGCCAAAATGTGTATTACATGTATTTAAAATTCAAACAAAAACAGTTTAAGAAAAATCACACAAAAGTGTACCACATTGTGCCACTAAACATTGTACAGCACTTTGGTATCAGACACAGGACTAGTGAACCATATTTCAAGTGAGGAACACACTAATAAAGAATAGAATCACTTGTATAGTATTGTCTGGAAAGTATTGTTTACAGTTAAGTCTGCTGAATATTAACTACTGGTAAGTACTGATCACTCATATATCAGGTAAGTATTGATTACTCATAACTACTGGTAAGTAAATCAGTCATATTAACAGGTTGCTGAACAGTGAAGAACTGCTTTCATAAACATTCATTTAAATCAATTTAACACAGGGCATACATTCATTCTAGTTAATGAGTTAAACAACAACTGAATATCACAAGTTAATGATGTCTTTATTGCTGCGTCAGCTGAAGTTTTTGTTTCTGCGCGTGTTCACACTTCATTATACATGAGCGTGGCAAACTAACTGTATAGTGTGGGTTCTGATATTCCACAGACAATTTGATTGAGAAAATGCAGTCTGATTTGTTTGGCCAGACAAAAGTATTTTTCTTTCCAAGTTGTTGCATACAGTTCACTTGCAGCTCCTCCTCACCATACTGTATATTCCCATGATCTGTCTCACATACGTTTTGTCATCATATTTAACAATAACAACTCTCCCTCCAAGTATTTTACCTATTCATCTGAACTTGTCTGGAGGTCGGGTTTGTTTTATTTGTTTTACACACATGAAGACAAAACACACAAATGAAATATCAAACATGTGTGAGGATTTGATGAAACACCTGTAATGGTTTATAAGAAAACCACACCCAAAAGGTAAAATACAAAAATACAAAATCACCAATACATTTTAAATATTAGTGTTTGCACTATAAAATAAGTGTAGAATTATGGTTAAAAAATGCAGAGAAGCAGGAGTATTGCATGTATGAGCAACAGTTGAATGATCATTATTGTTCCAAGTCAAATTTTTTTGATAGCAGGGCATTTCTAAGTCTCTTTTTGTACATAGACAATGACACAAAGGAATCCATTAAATGTACATTTTCATTCCACAAGATAACTCCACACAATTTGATATTTGATTTGATTTGATCTTAATGTCAAAAATAGTCAGCAACTCCAATTAAAAAAGAAGTGCACTTGATACAACAGTTTTGGAAAAAGTTGCTGATCTAATAAACTGTTTCTGCCACAGCAATATTTAGTAAAGTAAAGTCAGAAAAGTATTTGCCCATACAATATCACAGTATGTTAAATGTGGATAAATTAAACTATAATATAATGTTAAGAAACATGTATTGTTTATTTTTCTCAGAATCCCAAGAGATTTAGTGACCTTATTGCAGAGAAAACCAACCTGTTCCCTCCAAGAGGGGCTATCAATCAGAATACCTAAAAAACATTTCTTCATTATCAATATGAAGTTTAATTTGCTCACATATTTCTTTTTTCCTGCAAATGACATGAAATTTTGAGTTCTTAAATCTCTTCGAGACAAAAAAGGTTGGTGTCATCTGCAAAGAGCAATGGGAATGTGGTGGTAGATACTGAAGCAAGATCATTTATATAAATAAGAAATAATAAAGTTCCTAATATGGATCCTTGTGGTACACCATATTGCATTATATTTCTTTTTGACTCATTAACATTAATTAAAACATATTGTTTTCTATTGAGAAGATAGTTACTGAGCCACTTACAAACATTACCATAAAAGCCATATCCATACATTTTTGAAAGTAAAATAGCATGGTTAACAGTGTCAAATGCTTTCAAAAGGTCTAAAAACATGGAATTGGACATTGGAAAACATGGCAATACTGAAATGGGACTGTAGTTTGTAAAGGATCCTTTATCATCTAAATACTGGAATAACTTTAGCCATTTTTAGGTCAGAAGGTATGATGCCAGTTTCCATGGATAATACAAAAATGAACGTTAAAGGCTCAATGATAGGAGTCATGACTTCTTTGATTAGGAAGGTGCAAACTCCATCATGACCCGGAGCTGATTTTTTAAAATTTTAATATAATATCATTCATCTCCTTAAAGTCAGGCAGATAAAAATTTCTCAAAGAAAAAGAACCCTTTACATAATCTAATGGATTTTTGTATCAACTATCTTTTTGGCAAGAGACACAACAACACTTGTAAAGAAATCATTGAACGTACATGCTCAAAAGGATCAGTGAAAGTAAAACTTCAGTATGTAAAGGGTGAAGGAAATTGTGGAGGCCTTTTTTCTTTGAAGTAGCTGATTAATAATTTTCCATGTAGTCTTGATATTGCTATTGGATTTTATAAAGTGGTCACTGAACAATCTTTTCTTGGCTACTCTAAGAAGATGAATATATTTGTTTTTGTACAATTTATAAGTAGTTTAATTTCAGGCAGTTGGCGATGAAATTCGATGAAATATTTTCAGTAGTTTGTTTTTGATTATGGAGGGCTTTTTCAATCCAGCAGAAAACCAAGGATTATTATTTTTTTCTCCCAGTATCAACAGAATGAGTAACCGGCACAAAACATTTTGGGAAATTGAATTAAATAGTTTCATAAACACTTGATAAACTTTGCATTCTTTGCATTGCTCTCCCTATATACCCTTTCAAATGAACCTTTCTCCATCATTTCTTTAAATTTTGATTTATTGCTTGGATTGAAATTTCTATAAGTTATGAGCTATTATTTTTTTTACCTTATGTCCATCTAGCAAGACAGTTTGAAAGATTGGGAAATGATCTGATATATCTGTGAATAAAATTCCTGAGTCTGTTTCATAGTTAAGAGTATTAAATAATATATTATCAATTAGTGTAGCAGATTTGTCTGTTACCCTGGTAGGTTTGCTGATAGTGGGATAAAAATAACTTGCATAAAAATGGTTTACAAAATCTTCTGTTGGAAGTTTGGTGTTTCACTTTTAAAAAGGTTAATATTGAAGTCCCCGAGAACATGGTATGTTTTGTTTTCCTTATTTATAAGCTCCAAAGTGTTAATGAGACTTATTATTAAAACAAGTAATGTCAGCGTCTGGTGGTCGATAAATACTACTTATGACCGCATCTTTGTTGTTTTTGTAAGACAAAGTTTCAGTTAAAAGCAATTCAACCTCCACTTCATAAGAAAAAGGTTATGCTGATTAACAAATTCAAAATTTTGATGGACAAAGACTGAAACTCCTCCTCCCGACTTGGACTGTCTGATGAGGTGAGTAGATTTATATGATGGCAGTTCATTAAGGCCTTGTCCTTTAGATTCTTCTGTAAGCCATGTTTCAGTAAGAGTGATTACAGAAAACTCTTGATTTAAGGAGGATAAAATAATGTACCAACTGATTATAATTTTTAGAGAGACTGCAAATATTTTGTTGAATTGGAATTCATTGTAGTATTCACAAGCGTAAGAAATGTTAGTAGCTGAAGAAGTTAATCAGGATCAAAATCTATATCATGACAAACATCTTCATCTCTGTGAAATTCAAATGGATTAAATAACATACTGTCATCAACTGTAAACCTATGTTTAGTGATAAAACTGTCAGACAAGTATACAAGAAATTCTCCATCATTAAGTGCATAAAAAGGAGATACTGAGGCACAAATATCACAGATCCATGATGTGTATGTCATTTTAGGAACAGGTGTACTTTACCATTCATGTTGTCAAGGCTTAAGCTGAATGTTTTGATGTCATTGTCCAGCTCTATACACTGAATTTACAAGTTGTGGGAAAGTGATTTTTACTCATCCACATCCTTCTGGGTGTATTGTAGACTGGATTTTGTAACATAGCTCCTTTAAGACCCCATCTGGTCTTTTGTTGAAGGAGTCCATGAGCATTTGGACAAAGCCTTTATAGGTACTCTCCTGTTGTTGGAGTAAGTCCTTGTAAAAGCACCTTCTGTTGTTCTAGGAGGTCACGTACCTGTGCAATGGTGAGTAAGTCCTCATCACTTTTCACAGCCTCTGGTAGCATGATTTCACTCATGCTATGAGAGGAAGTAGTCCTTAGACATCAAAGGCTGGGATTCAGCCTTGGTATTTAGACTGATCCAATAGTTACAAATCCAACGTCTTTGGTGTAGGATTTCCACAAAATAGGATGAAATATCTTGTTGTTACCCCAGAATAACAGTGTAACAAAGATATTACAGAGGATTGCTTTGATTTTAGGTGGATTGTTTCAAGCCCAAGCTCTCAGGAAAGCATGGTGACAGCCATCTTCAAATGTGCGCAATAGTGACCTAATAGTGATGTGGCATCCTCTGACTGGGCTTGTGGCCTCTTCTGACGGGGCATGGGGCTCTCCAGTGGGAGAGCTATGGTCTTACGGGTGATTTCTCATAGCACCGCATGTTCATGCTACGTAATAGTGCCTTACTAATCCCCGACATCCATGTCTAACAGTACTGCATGCCCAAATATCTACTGCATGGTCTAGTGTACATTCATGTTTTTATATGTAATTGACAAGCCTAACAATGTATATCATAACTTTTATTTAATGTTATAATATAATTAATCTGTCTTTGTCACAGTTTCCCAATATTATTACTCGCATTGTATTGTGCAGTTATCAAAGGCTCATCCATCTTCTAGCTTTGTGGCATCCATCAAATGAATTTATCTGAGTCTCTAATGTGGCTGGGCAATATGTGAAAAAATAAATCTCACAATGAGTACATACCTTCTGGTAAAATTGTATACATCTATAATGTTTGATAATCTCCAACACAAGTGCAATGGGTAACAATCTTTGCTGATTTTACTTGTCAGTACATGAACACTCCAACCTAGTTGTGTTGTCATATCATGCTCATAGTGACACAAATTTAAACTCAAATACAAGATAAACTTTTCCCCTTCAGCAGATTAAATTAAAAACAGCCTTCTAGCATTAAACTCTGCACATACATCATTCAGCACAGTAAAGTTCAAACATCTTATGGAGACAACAAGAAAAAAGAACACTAGCTGATGTTGTTGCTGCCACAGTGGATGAGCAGATTCTTCTTCCTCTAAAGGAATGATTAAAAAAAAGGGAAGAAGGTTCTTCCCTGTCAGACCACCCCAGCCAAACCACCACACATGGCCATCCAGTCAGAGGTTGCTCCTTGTGGTGTGTCTGACTCTTTCTTCCCCACGTCGGATGTAGCTGTCCCCTATAAGCCACACTTCTGGACCTAGATAGAATTTGATATATTGAAATAGAAAAAATGTGGTGCTCTTCTTTAAACATAAATAGTACATGTTGTTCAACACTGTCATATAAATTTCATCATATTGTTTCAAAGACTAAACAACCTTAATTTTTGAGGGCTTTTATAAAAAAAAAAACCCTTTATGTGAATACTGATAGCTGGAAAAATTTAATCTGGACAACATTTCAATCCTACTCGGATCTTCGTCAGGTCAGAATGGTTATAACGCTGTGCAGATTAAACTTTTGTGGCTTGGAGTTGAGTGTGCAGCGCTACTTTTTTCATTAATATTGCTTTCTAGTAGTCTTGCACCTACAGTATGTGATATGCGTATAATTATTCTCCTTCAAACTGAATACTGATAGCTGCCTCAGAAATACTGCTTATTATAGCATACTATATCAACTTGATCAAAGGATTACGCATATAGAATGAATAAGAATGGTTATAAGGAATATAGTGCACCTTGTCCAAGTATGGCTGGGACCCCAGATTTCCTCCATTCATCCTAGTCCCTGTTGGACCACTCTGTTGCTGATTCTGCCACCTCTAAATAAAGTAAAAACAGTTACATCTTCACTCCTTTTTTTAAAACAATGTGCACGTAAGGACTCAATAACAAACAATGCATGCATTCTTGTATGCTTGAGCATAGATTTGGGCATGGACAGTAGAGACATTTTATTTGACATTTATTGTGACAGTTGATATGTGCATTTTAAATATTAATTTTGGTCTCAGATTTATGGTTAAGTAGTCTTTCAATAAAATAAAATGTAAAAAGAGAAAAGTTAATGTACAAATCTGGTTTCAGGCATGTCAGCTAATATATATTCAGTAAACATTTAGCAGAGTCAGGCTCTTTGTGTGTGTGTGTGTGTGTGTATGTGTGCACGCATGTGCTTATGAAAGAGAAAAGAGTGATCAAGAGCAAGTGGACATACACAATTATTTTGGTTGTCCGAAAAAATGTCCCTACCAAAGTTAAAACCAAACCTTCGCCCTTGCTTGTATGCATAAATTTGTAGATATTTGAATAAATATGAAAAAAAAAAAAATCATGGTCAATGACTAAGCCAACATTAGCTAAACCACAACTTTTGCTCATGCTGTTAATAGCTAATATAAGGGTTTGTTACGCCGCATTATATGTAAACTAGGGGCTGTTTTATTGCCGTTCTCTGCAAACAGGAATATTATTATGTATTAAGAAGAGTGTGTGTCATGGTGTGTGTGCATGTGGGGTGGGGGAGGGGTCTTCAAGTGCAACGCACGGTGAACTCAATTTTTCTTTCCAGCATATGGCGGTAAATCTCTTTGTCTTTACAGCAAGAAATTCACAATAGTTAAAAATACCCTCCTGTGTTGCCTACAACTGCGTGAAGCAAACAAATGGGAGTGGATCCTAGGTTACTCTGTTCAGGTATGTGAAAATAAATTATTTACAGTGTAGCAATTTATTAGTTTTTATTTTTAAGTAACGCTAGAAAGCTGAATAACCTAGCTAAAATGAAATAGCTTTAACATTTGCTAATGTGTGACAGACAATTGAAGAAATACTCACAAGTTTTATTTCATTGACCTTTCTTTTCAAATTTGTCATTTTCTTTTAGAAAAGATTAGGTCTTAAAAATAACTATGAATTAACAAAACATAATTAGTGGTTGTTTTCAGTACACTGTAGTTATCCTAATCCTTAGTTGAAAAATACAATTGAGATGTTCATACCACTCAATCGATTACACAAGTATTATATTATAAAAACTTTTCCACTCCATGATAAGGATGTGTCAGTGGGTCAGCAACATAAACCACAGTAACTGGAAGCCATCCCACCGCTCCAGCATATGTGCTCTACGTTTCACCGAGGAGTGTTTTCAGTGTGGAGAAGATTACTAGATTAAACTGCTGTCCCAACTATTTTTGGTAAGTATGCACACAGAGGTAAGTGACACCGTTTACTTATATCACCTGTACTACTACATGGCTGTGAGTATTCCTTCTACCTCTGGAAAAGTCACAAAATCTGAGTCAGAGATGAATTATAGACAGAGATAAGCAATATGGTTAACATGGACCACCAGCACTGCACAACGACTGTGACTACAATACAGGAAGGGGACAGTGTCAGTGAAGTATCGGATGGTAATGAGTACACTGTGATGGAGGAAGTGCATGATGGCACAAATTTGGTGTTGGATGCAGTCTTTCATCACAATGATGTGACACTAGAACACTATGTTGAGGATTCACAGGTACAACATACTGCAGTGAGTAGCATTTCAGCCACTGTTGACCACAGTTATTTAGGAGAATTTTCCAATATGCTGAAGCGCAAATTACATGATAAATTCATAAAGTGGGGAAAAAAATTGGTCACCTGCCGCAAAAGACGAAAACTGCAAAAACGGAAGACCGGACGATTGAAAGGGAAGATTTCCTGTTTAACTGAGGTTATCAGTGAGCACTGAAGCAGAAAATGCTCCATAGTGGAGTGCCAAAAGAGATACTCACCAGAGTTAAGCAAAGGAAAAAGGTTCAAGTGTCTGAGGAATTGCGTTCATTTGCCATGACAACATTTTTATTCCACTAAAGCTTATGTTTATGTGCATGAATGCTTTGACCTTGTTTCACCACATCCTTGTGATACAGAAAATCTCTGCAGATCCTGGATTCACAAAACCAGCCTTTTCTACAATCAAGTTTCTTGGGGAGGACAAGAAACAGGAGGGAAAAGAAACCTTGTGTGCCCTCTTGATGGATAAAGTGGCTATATGTAAGCATGTGGAATTTGCTGGTGGAAAATTGGCTGTGGTGTCGTCGATGACAGCCTACCGCCAACCAAGGATGCCTTGGTTGTTAGTAGATAGTTGTTGCCATTGACTGCTCCTGGAATTCACTGATGGATTGACTGTGGAAGAGCATGCAAATATCATCAAGGAGTGCCTTCTTCGACTCCATGACATCGGAGCACATGTAATGTCATTGACATTACATGCCACTTTGCCATGAAGCAAGCGTGGATGTGCATGACATGAAACCCTCATTTCCACATCTGGCAGATCCCTCAAAAATGGTCCATGCAGTACTTGATGTGTACCACATGCTGAAACTGCTCAGAAATGCACTGGCTGAAGGAAGTACATTGCAAACTCCAACAGGAAAAATCAGTTGGAAGTATCTCCAGGAGCTGAACAAACTTTAGGAGACCCAGGGACTGCAACGTGGAAACAAGTTGAAAATGGCCCATATACAGTAGGAAGAACAGATGATTAAGGTGAAGTTTGCAGCCCAGGTTTTCAGCAGCAGTGTGGCAGATACTCCAGAGTATTGTAACACACAGCTTCATCTGCCACAGTTCAGAGGATGTGAAGAGACAGTGGGGTTCTTGAGAACTACTGATGCTGCCTTCAAATCCCCTAGGAAAATGATACAAGGCACCCATGAGGACATCCAACAAAGATTGTGCTACAGAAATCCTGCTGAAGGCACAAAAGCATCTTCTGGAAATGAAAGATCAGAAAGGCATACTGCTGCATGCCGGAAAACGAAAAACGTGTAGTTGGCTCCATTGCCAGTTGCACAAGTGTACAGAATGTTTTCCAGGAAGCTGTGTGTAAGCCTAATGCCCAATGCCGTTACCTCCTCACTTACAAGCTGAGTCAAGATCACCTTGAGTACTACCCTACTGCAAGACAGTTCAAAGCTGCATACAAGTGTCTTCTGGTGAAGTTGCAAGTGAAGATATGAACAGGCAAATTGCATCCTCTGTGACAACACCACCATCTTGGAGGCAACACCTGCTGCAGCAAACACCTTGTGCAGGTATGACTTGAAGCCTGTGAGCATGCAGAGCCAGAGCATGACTACTACCTAGGCCCAAATGTTGATGCTATCTCTGAGTACAAGGAAGCTGCTGTCAACTACATTGCTGGCTTTGTTGTAGGAAAGATCAAAGAAAAGAACAGCTGCATGCCTTACGCTGCAGTGCTGCCTTCTGATTCAACTGTGCATCCCTTTGTTCTTCTGAAGACTCATGGAGGTTTGCAAAAACCATCACCTGGGATAGTTGCTGTTTGCACAGAGTCAGAGTGTGGCTTTCAAAGGGTTTTAAGAAGAACCTGGCAAGCTCCCCAAGAGACATGGCTTAACATAAGCCATCACAAATCAAATCCTGAATTACAGTGCAGACAATATGTTGTTCCCAGAGTTGCAGGACCACATGTTCAAAACCAGTGTTGAGAACAATCATGTACATCTACTGGTGAAAATGGCATCCTCCATATACTGTACAGTAAGGATGCACCACTTAGCTAGATGTGAAACAGAGAAAATGACTAAGGATATTGTAAATGGTAAATGGACTGCATTTATATTGTGCCTTTCTAATCTTCTTACCACTCAAAGCGCTTTTTACACTACATGCCACATTCACCCATTCACATACACACTCATACACTGATGGCACAGCCTTTGGGAGCAAATTTTGGGGCTCAGTATCTTGCTCAAGGACACTTCGACATGCAGACTGGAGGAGCTGAGGAATGAACCACCGATATTCCCATTAGTGGACGATCCACTCTACCTCCTGAGCCACAGCTGTATAAATCAAGGCGTAAATCCACCAAGGTGGTCCATTTTCATCATCAGTAGTTGGTTACATTAATGAGGGTTGCTTGTTGTAATCTGTTGATTTATTTGTCTGTGTGTGTATTTGTATGAACTCTGTGTGTCCTTGTGCTCCTTATAATTGTTGTCTTAACACCTTTCTTCTGTATTTCGATTTTTATAAATGTATGTTACATTGTGTACAGTCCTCTGTTTATGTATTGTTTTAGCAACCCAGCACATGGTTTTCACCTGTGGAAAGATTTATGTGAATGTCAGCAGCAACATCCCAAGCTTCCTTCTAGCCAGTATCCACTATGTTGTGCCTTTACCTAAATGCAGTTAGTGCACATAGCTTAACAGTTTTTGTATTAGGATATAGCATTACATCTGATACAAAATCTTGCTGCAATTTTGCACAACTTTGTTGAAGTGTTTTAGTTATTGTCATACATGACACTGTAATAATACAACTTGTTGTATCTCATGCAAATTTGGCATGTGTTAATTTTAGTAGAAAATTGTATATCATGTATATACTGTCAATAACTCCATCCCTAGGTTATTATGTGGTAATGATTTTGTAAACAGTCATTGAAGAGTAAGTTCTATAAATTAATCAGTATATTTTCTAAAAGGATTCTAGTATTCCTGTACTTGTTTTACACCTATTTTTTGTCATCTGGAGGTGAAAATTGGTCCAAACACCACTATCACTGGAGGCCAATTTGCACATATCAAGTAGGGGGGCTCCCAAAAAAGGCCACAAGGGAGCTGTGCATAGCGGTCTTCAGAAGGCAGGTGCTTGCAAGCCACAGTGTAAGTGGAAAAACATCAAATGCATTCAGGGAGAAAGGGTTGAAGCCACAGCTGGACCTGGACAAAGTTTCTGACATTATTGGAGAGCCAAAATTAAGAGAAAGTTTTGAGGTGTACTTTAGTTTACTTTGTTTGTCAGGGACAAGACATGGGGGTTTCCTATATGTACACTGAAACATATTTTTCTTGCTGTAATCATTCCTCCTGTTCATACTGACAGTATCAATGTTAGTGATGAGGGACAGAAACAGTCCTTGTTTTGTGTAAAAACATGTTCCAAAGTTTATCTGAAGTTAATATGAGGCATCAGCAAACTGAATTAGTCAAATCAAGTGTATAACCTCCAAAGGTGCAGATATTTTAGTTCAAGATTTCCTCTTTGTTTCCTCAGACAGTGTTTCAATGCTAAACCACATTGTAGAGACAGTAAGGCAAAGATAGAATTTCATACCAAAAAAGACCAATTTAGATTTCTCATATTAACTTCATATACAATTTTAGTTCCCTCTCACATATCAGATGCCATATAAGTGCACAGATCTGTAGCAGTCCTGCAACAGTCATTATGGAACTTTTTTAATAGCATACAGTCACAATGCCCAAAAGCCATTACTTTAACAGTTAGATGAAGCCAGCAATGCTACAGACTTATCTTCTGAAAGGGCCTTGACTTAGCTGTCAAAAAATGAGGACAGATGGAGAACTCTGAAATAAAATTACATTTCTAAATATCTAATTTTCTTTCCTAGCTGATTGTTTAAAAGGAAACATATACTGTTGTAGAAATGTTGTCAGCTTTGCATATTTTGCAAGTACAGACGGGTGACAAATTAATGGAAAAACTAGTACAGGTCTGAATGCTTGACCCCTACAGTGAGGGAATCCAATGACTCTGTTATACTGTGGGGGGCATTTTGCTGGCATGGTTTGGGTCCACTTGTCCCATCAGTGGGAAGGGTGACTGCTAATCACAAAGTTGTTCTGAGTCATCACCTTTATCTTATGAAAAAACATTTCTATCCTGATGGGAGTGGTCTCTTCCAGGATGACAATGCCCCAATTCACAGGACACGAGGTGTCACTGAATGGTTTGATAAGTATGAAAATGATGTGAATCATATGCTATGTCCTTCACAGTCACCAGATTTCAACCCAATTGAACACTTATGGGAGATTTTGGACTGACGTGTTAGACAGCGCTCTCCACCACTATCATCAAAACACCAAATGAGGAAATTAAATATCTTTTTGAAGAATGGGGTTCCTCAACCTTGGCATTGATTCTACAAGTCTCTGGAACTCTTCTGCAGAGCTGAACACCATTCTTAAAAAGATATTCCCTCAGAACAACTTAGTATTGATTTGCAGTGACCCTTCCGTCTAAAGGGACAAGTGGACCCAAACACAATGTAATTTGAAGGTGTGTTTAAAGTTAATGGAAACATAATTGATTACCTGACACAATTGTGAATAGGTGCCATACCAGTGCTATAGTAATGGACTCGAGCAGTCACTGGATCAGTTCAGTTGAGTGAAGCTTTGTTGGCATGAAAGTTTTAAAGCTATATTGCCTAAGCCAAAGTACAACATAGATAGAGTTTAAAAGCTTTTTTTTGGGGGGGGGGGGGGGGGGGGTGATAGGTGTTATTTTTGTAATAATTTCTGTAACGATTTCAACATATCAAAGTAAGTTAACTGATATATTGATTGAGTGTATCTCACACCATATGATATCCATTTCTGGGAAAAAAATCTTTTTGATCAGAGCTGACTCAAAATATTATGCCTGGACTTTGAGAAGAGCAGACTTATAAATAGACTATATCTGTATTATCATTCTGTACTTTATTGGGGAGAGTTGCATTTATTTTTCTTAGATTTATTCAAGTTTAAACTTTGTGAAACATGCTTGGGACAGTCCCACTGTATGGGCTTTTTCATGTTCGGTTGAAAATTGTGAAAAGGTAAGTGATGAATTACATGAATGTTCAGTATTTTCACATAAAACAGCATATTCTGAACAATATCAAAAAGTTTTTTGACAAATTTAATTTTTATTTATTAATGTTTGACGCTCGGAATCACAAAAAGACCATGTCACGTCAACAACACACCTGCGAAGCAACACTCTTCCTCCTCATCCTCCCGCTACTTATTATTCATCTCCCACTCAAACTTAGTCATCAAATTATTTTTCATATTTGAAGCTATAAATTCCTGTCAAACTTCACAGATTCTTTGGAACATTTGTCGTTTGCCTCTTCACTACTTTTCATGCTTTTTTAGATGTTTTTTCCATTACTAATTATTGTCACACACACGGATGGAGGAATCAAGTGAACTGATGCTGAGAGCTCGATGCTGTTTTAGTTGACTTGTAATGAAGTATGTGGTAGCACTTTATGGGCCTCTATTATTTTGTAGTTAAGCCAAATTCTTTTTTTTCCACATCATTATTTCATACAGTGACCACCTTGTTTTCAGCCCCTTTCAGCTTTTCCTCTGATCACAATGAATTTTGGTAGACTCAGTCCCTACAGCAATAAGAAAACAAATGAATGAAACAAATGGTCCATAGTTTGTCTTGTTAACCTTGCTGTCTCTTGTCTCCTTTCACAGCCGAATGAAACTTCAGCATTTTCATTTATTTCAGTGTTTCCTCATACTGCTGACTTTGAGACAGCGCTTTCAGGAAACACAGGATAGCAGCTTGGTATTCTGAGAAACTCGGGTGAAAGAACTTATTTCCCACTGGCAGGAATTATTGTCTCTGAAATGAAAACTCACTGAATAAATATTGTCCGCTTTGTCTGTTTGCTGCACTATTGTCAAGCAGTGGCAACGGACTGCACCTGACTGTGCTGAAAGGGCAAACAGCAGTTGACACTAGAACCGCCAGGGGTTGCTATATACCTAAAACCACCAGCAGGTAAAATTTACCCGTGCACCTGGCTACTGCATTTCTAATAGTAAAAAATATACTCTTGTCATTGTATTAAGGCATTGTCTTCACAAAGGAATGTCTAAAGTCATGAGATGACATGAAATGTTTGTTTAGTCATCACATATGTTTTGGTCCTCTCATTTTATAATCTAAGTAGCCTATCTTCAGGAACACTAATCACTTTGCATGGCTGTCAGTATAATTCAGTCTAAAATGACATTGAAAATAGGTATCAAAAGGAAAAATTTGCATATTTGGGTGTTGTGTTATTATTATAAAACAATGTGTGATACACATTGTTTTATAATAATGCGATAACCCATGTTATTTAAATTACCAAAGTAGCCTAAATAACCCAAATGGACAATAATGATCCATAATAATAACAATGAGCAGCCACTTAAGGGTGATTTAATATTGCAACAAAATTGACCTGACAAAGTCAAGTGCAGAATTTTCACCTAATCAATTATTAATTCAGGCATTTCAACAATGTGTGAATAAGAGAACATCACCAAGAAACTTGAGGTAACTGTTAAAGCTTTTTTAATGTATAACATCATAATGCAAATATATGTTTCTCTTTTTTTGTTCCATTCATGGAAACATTAAGGCAACAGGCAAATTAGGCTTAAATAGGCTATAAACAGTAAACGGTAACATGGCAAAACAAAAATGAATGAATAATCTAGACTAAATTAAGAATAGGTTTTACACACAATGAACATTTGTGACTGGGCTTAATCATCGTTATTTGAACACATCTGATTACATGCGTCCCTCAAACACACTGAGAGCAGACATTCAGCACCTTGACTGTGCATTTTCTACAGACAGCTTTCCTGCACTTAAGGTGAAGGTTTTCTTGCAGGTCATTCTCCTCTGCTCTTTTAGTAATTTAATTATGACTTGACATAGTTGTCAGATCTCTCTCTCACACACACACACACACACACACACACACAAGCTTAGAATGTTTAAACATACACCAGTGATTGAATAACGGTGTGTGTGTGCGTGCATGTGTGAGGATAATGCATCCGGTTGTGTACGGAAGCAAATACTTGCAATGATAATTGGAAATATATCAGCAACTGAATACCAAATTTTGACATTTAATCACTACTGAATACTTGATGTAAAAATTTAAATACCACAGAATTTATTTCACTGAAATATTTGACTTTGAAAACCATCTTTCTGAATTTGTGAAATTCTCAATAGTCACTTTCAAGTTGTGCAGTATATATTTATTTTAGGGTTCTCCAATTCAGGTAGATAATTCATGTGCCATCCATCCCTTATGTTCAGATTTGAATTTTAGCATTTGAATTTCATCAAGCGTATCTGAGCAGCCAGTTTTAGAGTTTTTTAAGTTTTTGACATGAATAGAATTTTTCAATCTGATTTGAGATAATCGAGCAACTTGAATATAGCTTTTGAATTTGATTTTTCTATCTGAATTTGAGAACCCTGAAATATATATTGGAAATATAGTTTTTGAAATTGAACACCTTGAGTGACTATTGAGACTACATATATTCAGAAAGGTGGTTTTCAAAGTCAAACATTTCAGTGCAATGAATTAAATTGTATTTAACAACACTAAAGTATTCAGTAGTGATAAAATTTCAAAATGTGGTATTCAATTGCTGATATAATTCAAATTATTATTGCAATTTATTTGCTACCATAGTTGTGTATTAGCAGCACTTCAAAATATTGTCCTGACAGATCCTGTAAAATGATATTCGGGAATAATTTAAAAGCCTGTGGTGCTATGTATGGGTGGTATATCAGCTTTTGTACATCTGAGTACAGATTGAAAGCAAAAGACTGAAGCTGTGTATGAAACTGAAGTTACATACTTCTAGTTGTTAAAGCACGCCTAAAATCATGCTTCTAACTTTAATATATGAGCCTGTGTAATTTCAGTTACACAGATAGTGTAGGAAATTTGGGGCTCAGATTTCTCTCACAGTTGTTGACTTTGAATCTGAACTCATCAATAATCAACTTTTTTTCTCAATCTTTAACCTCACCTTTGGTATATATTGTGCAAAAATGTTGTAAATTATTGATGAACAGAGGGGAATGAGAAGCAGGAAGCAGCTCTCAACAATGTCAATCCTTTATTGACATGCAATACAGGGGATACAAACTCAAAACACAGAAGTAAAATACAGGAGGGGTCAAGAAAAGTAACTTGGCAACTCACCTCTAAATCACGGGTATGCACATATTATATTGGACAGTTATTCATCATCTATTTCAGTTTTGTAGTTAGGATGAGTAAGGCAAATACAGAGAATGAAAAGAATCAGTGTAAATTAACCACTAGCATGTAGTTAATATTAAATGCAGAATTGCCTTTAACTGCAAAGACATTCTTTCCTTCTCTGCCAATGCTATGTGATAATGAAATCTAATTAAAATTTAAAAATTTCCCTCCTTCGTACATTGGGGGAGACATGCCCCCTGACCCCCCATGGCAGTTATATGCATGCCTCTTTTGGTTGAGCAAGATTTGACGCACTTCCTTTGTGCATAGTAAAAGCAAGGCTCATAGGGAACCAATGTAAAAATGTAGTTCTTTTCACCAAGTGGGAGATCGTAGTTGTCAGAAATTCCTGAAATTTCCCACTTGAAATTACAAGTCAGAGGTTGATGTGAATGGTTTTCCCCCCTCAGCTGCTCGTGATTACAGTCTGAAAGATGGGACCTTGAAGCGGTATTAGCTTAGCATAAAGATTGGAAACAGGGAAACAGCTAACTCCCACAACTTGTAAAACCAAAACTTTTTCATTTTTACACTTTGGTTTTTGCATGGATTAAACAAACGAGATGCAACATGTTAATAACTGAACTCTAGAGGTGCTAGTAGGAGCATTTTGTTACCTTTGGAGAGAGTTAAGCTAGCTGTTTCCCTCTGTTTCCAGCCGTTATACTAAGCTAACAGCTGCTGCCTGTACCTATATATTTACCATACAAACATGAGAGTGGTATCAATCCTCTCATCTAATTCTTGTCAAGAAAGCATATAAAAGTGTTCCCCAGGATGTTGAACTATATCTTTAAGACTGCCGCAAAGCATGCGTAAGTATAACACAACTTTATGAGGTTTCCAGCATTGTGTTTTAAGTGGCCACCTTATAAACGTGATAGCAAAGGAAATCTACAGATTGGTTTCAGATCAGTCAAATATGAAGCTGGGAGGGAAGAAGTTAGAAAAGGATATGAAGAATAAAGTTGACATTTTTTATCTCTCTTCACTTATCAGGGGCGCTCAAAAATAATGACCAGCAGCACAACCAGAATGACCAAGCTTGAGCTTGGGTACATTTTGATATGGAATGCAAAACACCCCAGAGAGACTTTATTTTATCATCTGAAATGACCTGCTCCATTGTCCAACTACCTTTTTAACACCAGAATATTCTTGGTGTTGTGAGTCAGGGCCAGTTGAGATGATCATGCAATCTAATATTATGATTCACTAACATACCAGTACTTTCATAATGACAAAGGTGAAATATCATTGATATTCCTTGCATGTTGCATGAAACCTGCATTCCCTTTTCACAAAAATCATAGTTACTTGAGCTCAATTAACTCATTCATCCCTTAAAATGCATCCTATTGAGACTCTGTGTTTCTCAAGAGTTCCTCCTATATGCTCTTTGCTTATAAAATTTGTGGCCTTCAAATGCCTTTGCTACACAAATTATTCAATTACTCCTCCTTTTAAATGTGCAAGCGGAGATAGCATTTTGCTGCCAGAGAGGGAGGAGAGAATGAAATTAACCTCAGCTAACTCCCCATGCCCTTGACACTTGTATTATGATTTTCTATTAAAACCCTATCTTTCCCATAATGAATTCAGTCTTTCTACAAGAGAAGAGTCCCGGCATTTGCACAAACTAATTTTTATTTGTGTTCAGGTGAACTCTCAAATGAGAGACCTGCTGACAGTGTGGCACTGAATGCCATGAAAGACATATTAAAATATTCAGATTGTAAAATAGAGGTTTTTACACCAATTATGCGAGCCAATGACTTGGCAGTTACTGTCAAATTGAAAACCTTTTTTTTTAAAAAAGAAGGATAAACAAACCTAGAAGATAACTCTGTAACAGGTTGTTGATGATATGGGTATAGAAAATGTGTAGTACATTCAGTTTGTTTGTGTCAATGGAGGCTACAATGCCTGTTTTTCATTGTCATTGTTATTCAACGGATTATTGTATGTGTTTTGAATTTTGAGAGTGATAATCAATGGCAGACAGTGGTTGAATGTGTACATGCATGCATGATATTAATATAAAATATGGTTCTTTGTAGGTCAAAGGGTCAAAGCTTGGAGTGGGAGTCCCATGGAGATTTAAATGAGTATGTGCTCCCAGCTGGTCAAGGAGTGAAACCCTCTAGAGCTTTGTCTCAAGCCTCCCTCTCTCTGTTTCAGTCTCCACCAGCAATTCAAATGGAAGCTAGTGAAAATAGTGCACAGAATGACAGATAATTTACCACAGAACGATCTCAACAAAGATGTCAAGATATTTGGATTACATGATGTGGTACATCCATCCATCTTTAGTTAGCTCGCTAGCTAGGTTACTACTACTAGCATAGCTAGCTGATGTGAAGGGATGTCCGTTGTTGATACAGTACATTGTAGCTAGCTAACACCATGCCCTAATTGAATGCGACATGAGCAAGCATCAGCGACAAAATCAGTTTGACTTCTTTGTTTTCTATTGGAATGTCCTAACTGGCCCCAAGCGACGCAGCGCTGCACAGCCCGATGTAGTGCGCCATTTTGAGCTGAAATTTTGTTGGACACCTTGTTTCTATTTACTTCCTGTTGCTTGCGTCAAAAGCATGTCATGGATGAGGAACAGCTGATTCATTTAGTTGAAATCAGGAGTTTATGATACCTCTTCATCTCACTACTGTTAACGTGATGCATTGTGATAGTCGGACGTTCAGACACAGTGTAATAACTGAAAACAATGTAGCTAGCAGTGAGTTGTAACTTATTGCTCGTATCACAAGGATGTATCACAAGGGATCTCCAACAGGAATATTTCACAATACCGTAAACCGGATGTAGGGAAAACCCTCTTCTGCTTACAGCGCTAGCTTAACTCGCGGTTGAAACAGTTGCAGAGAATAAAAGCAGTCAGGCATGTAGTGCGCCTTATTGTTCAAACTCAAAAAAGAAACAGCCGTCTATTTCTGCTGAGAACCGCGCACATCACGTGGCGAAAACAGGCGAGACCTCGAATCTCTGGATGAAGCGACGCAGCAGCCCCGCATGACACACGCGTCTCATGCTGCTCCAACCTGTTAACATGGGTGCCAACATGGAAAGCAAGAGGTTCCGTGAGGCAAATGCGCTGCTCACACATCCAGTGTGTCCCAGGGGTGAGACACGCGCCTCACGCGGGCAGTGTGGCTGCTCTAGCCTGTTAACATGGGCACTGAAATGAAAAGCAAGAGGTTCCACGACGCACACACGCTGCTTACGCATCCAGTGTGTCCCAGGCGTAACTTTGGATGACAGTAAAAGGACACGTACCCGGTGGAAAAGAAATTTAGTGGGCAATAGTTTGCTTTTTGGAAAATAGCACATGCACATAATTTTGATTAAAAATATCACTCCACTCTGGGCACACGGGAACAGCACATTCTGTTAATATTATTATGACCAGTGTGGCGATAAGGATAAGTGCCAAGGCCACATGGCACACCAAAAGTTAACCTTGAATGTTGCAGTACCTGTTGCCTATGTCAGCCACAGCTGACTCCAGCCCTCTTTATCATATTTTGGTAATATATTGCAAGACCATGAGTGACGACATATGGAGAAGAGTCACGGGAAAGTCCCACAACAGGAGGAGTTAAACAGAGAGTATAAAAAAATGTTCGTAAATTCATCACTGAGTGTGCTGCTTCATGAACCGTCCTCTGATTTGCTTGTATCTTATTGAATACACAGTAAAACTATAATTACATTGAACTCTGCCTGCTTCAGTGTATTTCTTGGTTGTTTGAATTAATTTAATTAATTAAATTAATTGACTTTTTGGGTATTTTACCTGTTTTTGAATAATTATATGATGTGGAGGATCTGAAGATTCACTGGCCTATCTGAAAGGTCCACCACAATACTTATGTGTGTGCCTTACACATTAAGGAGGATGAGGTCTTTGGCCACCCAGAGTCCAGTTGCAAATATTTAAAAGGTGGTCCATTCCAGATTTCTGTGTAACGTGGGAGAAAATGAAAATAATAAATAACAAAAGTCCAGCTAGCCACCATTTAGGGTTCCAGAAAATCTCTGAAAATCTGATGTGTGATTGGCTTTTTGCTATATAGAGTACTTTATTAATCCTAGCTGGGAATGGTACTGTTACAGCAGTTTAGAACAGAAAAGACAAAGATAATGAACTTGCTTATCAACTATAGCTTAAAATAAGTGGGAGAATTTTTACTGTACATATACACGTGTAATTTTCTACATAATGCAAATAATGTAGTGCAGCTCTGTCCAGGGTAAGAGTGTATTACAATAATGGATGTAATTATAGTCATGTTCCAGTTTTAATATAAATTAATAATTATTCATGTCATTTACCAAATTAATAAGCATGACCTGACTATGTAAGATTTATAATTTTGGATTCTATCCAAAAATATGTTTTACTTCTTCTCTACTTCTAATTTATTAAAATATTCATGTTTCTTTACTCTTTGCTTTTATTTAATTAGGTACACTTGATGAGGCACTGGTCAGTAACATCAGACACCTCTTCTCCTCATCAGTCAGTAACATCAGACACCTCCTCTCCAGTCAAGAAATGCAGGTAGAGCCTCCCAAAGAAGTTGGGGTGCAAAGGCAGGATCCAATTTCATGAGACAAGCCCCATGTTTCCGATTAATTACCTAGACAGTGGCGGCCTGCCACAGTCTAATTTGTCCTGCCACAGTTTCATAATAACTGAAAATATTTTTACACTACTCATAATCTATCTACTGAAGGAAGTACTCTGTAAGTATATATGTATGTATGTATGTATGTATGTATGAATAAACTGGAGTAACAGTGGAAATTTAACGTTATTTGTTTTGTTGTTGCAGAAGAGACAGCTTCTCCAGGTAGCAGAAGAGACAGCCTCAGTTGACTCTCATAGAGGGACAGCACAGACTGTAAAAAATAATGGATGTGGCCACCGTGACATCACCCGTTGGTTTGTGAACTCCTGTTATGAAGCCTCAAGTTTGTATCTTGACCGTCGCCATCTTGGATTGTTGGAGCCAGAAGTGACCATATTTGGACGTGAGGGTGGAGCTGAACCTAATGCTAGTGGCTAGCTGCTAGCTTGGTTAGCACAGTGCATTTACAGTCTGTGGTTAGCTGTGATCATGCTAATGTTAATTCTTTTCCTTAGCGAAAAACAGGCTTAAAACCATTACAACAGTATGTACTTACCGGAGAAACTGAACATCCGACCAAATGCTTAACAAGACTTT
The DNA here is from genome assembly GCF_963924715.1 of Thunnus thynnus. Lineage (NCBI taxonomy): Eukaryota > Metazoa > Chordata > Actinopteri > Scombriformes > Scombridae > Thunnus > Thunnus thynnus. The sequence continues at coordinate 25,214,602 of NC_089532.1, read as the reverse complement.
TTTAGGTGACCAAAATGTTACAATTAACTTCCATGAATTGAAAACACATTAAAATACCAATGGCTACAGCTATGCCTATACTCTGTGAATCTGGGGTTACGCTATGGTTACGTTACCTAACCAACATTGTTGCTGTGGTACCACCTGTTACTCAAAGTGGCCATGCCCTTAATTATGCATAACTTTAAGCCTTAATAAAAATTTAACGAGTGAGTTATATAAAAATTCACCCCCTGTACAGTTGTTGTGAACAAGGAAATTAGCTGTAGAGACCAAAACCGTTTTTTGTACCAAGGTGCAAACATGTTTTTTTTCTGCTGTAAAGTTGGGCATTTTAACATGGGGGTCTGTGGGGATTGACTCGCTTTCAGAGCCAGAGGTGTAACTACAAAAAGGCATTAAAACTGTTTTTCTCAAAGCCCAGGAAAATTAAATGTAGTGGTGGAAAGTACCTAAGCACATTTACTGAAGTACTGTGATTAAATACAATTTTGAGGTATTTAAAAAACTGTTTGAGGCTCAGAAGGTAAAATTATCCAATGTTTTACAAAAAAGGAAAGATTTGTTCAGTAGAACTTATTTTTTTCTTCTTTACTATCCCAACACCTAGGAGATGGCACACATGTACAAACACACACAAATGCATAGTTGACAAGAAAAGTTTTTTTTAAATTAAAGCATACTTTGAAGATCATCTAACTCTTAACAGGTAAGTACTGAACTAGAAATGATTTTACATGTTAACTAGCTAGCATAGTGCTTACCTTGATAATAACAAATGAATTGTTAAAAAAAGAATTTGTATGCTCATTCAAATTTGACCTTTTCACATCTCCTTGAAACAAGACAGACACCTTCTGCAATTGTGGGTGCTTATCAAAAACTGAAGACACTCATCAGCCAGACATCTCTGTTACTAAAATCAGAATTTCTGGTCCACCATAAAGGTCAGTCCACCTTAAGTGAGCCTGGTCAGGTTAGGCTAACGCGTTGTTGCTAGCTTCAGGGCTAATCTTCTTCGATAGACGAGTATTTTCTTGGTCTTGAGGAGCTGCAGCATTTTTTAACTGACATAGTATAGCCGGTACTGTACATTTACTGCCAGATTGACAACTTACTGCTAACCTTTTCATCTGCTCCACTCGCATTCACCATCTTGCTCAACTACACACGCACTACACACATACACAAATTATGCACTGCCCTATTCCTTACCGGAGCTACGCTACTCTTGTACCTTTCATATAGATGTCCTTTAAGGAATGAAGAGAGGGAGGATGACTCAAAACAATTCCGTAATAACGTAGGGTGTTACTGTGCTTGCACAGTGTGCAAGTGAAAATCATCAGTGGCCCATTGATATTGATATTAATGATCGTGTGAAATTTTAGCAGCAGTGCTCACAATTTTGCAGTGGCAGTGCGCCATTGCTGAATGAATATAGGGGAAACACTGTTATAAATACAGAATATATACATAAACACACATTTTTTGCAATGATCCCTCAAATGTGGTTATCAAACGCTTCTGACAAACATATGTAATGGAGGCATTATATTTACAGTTTCACATTAAACTTTATTATATAAAATGACAGTGCACTGAAACAGTGAACTTCTCTAGGAATTTAACAATTATAAATAACTATAAATAAAAAACACATCAAAAAACCCCATACTATTCATGTATATATTGAACTTAAATTAAGAAAAAGATCAAATATATGTAAAATGCTGCCTATATAACTTTTAAAAAAAATGTCGGCATGTAACGGAGAACATTGCCGATACCGATATATCTGTGATAGGTCAATTTCGGCCAATAATATTGGCTGACCGATATATCAGTCGGGTTTCTATAACTAAATCTATATTCTTTGACAATGTGTAGTTCATAAAGCAGGGTGGGAATTTAACACCAGCCACCAGCCGTATGCTGGTAAAATATGAAAGTGGCTGGTGAATTTGAACATTTATCTGTCAGTGTCATACAGTGTGTTGGGTATAGGTTATCTGCTCCTAACTGCATTTGATTGGCTCTGTAGGCTACTGCACAATGACAATGTTGAATATTGCCTAGGTCTAGCCCCTATGGCCTAATGTTGCTTTTTTCTCTTCTCTATAGCCAAAAAAAAGTGGGCTGCCCACGAGCTGTGCAGTAAGACTGCCCAGGAGGAGCTCCTTGACTTGGAGAGGGAGCAAGTGCAGCTGATGAGAGAACAACTGGTAATAGAAAAGAAAAGGTTGACATTGGACAGAGCGAAATTTGAATTCATGAAGGAACATTGTAAAAGACAGGAAGCTCAAAGGCATGACGATTTTGATTTATTTGAAATGCAGGATAAAAAGATTAAAAATAAGAATATATGTTGTTGTGGACATTGTATTGTATTGGTTAAATAATATATTTATTTAATCTTCCTGAATTTAATGTTTTACATTGTCTGTCCAATTTTCTAGTTTAATTTACTAGTTAATTGTCCTATCTAGTGAAATATGTTTCTATAAAGTTGTTTCTGGTGTTCCTGCCAGTCTGTTCACCATTATTGCCTTCCTCCTCATCTTCAACCAGGGCAGGCATGTTACCTGGGTCTGGAACATTTGCCATCCTGCAAATATTGTGCAACACTACAGTGGCTTTGTGGTGGTGGAACATAACCACCTTCTCTGGGGCATTCTTCAGATATCCACCACCACCGTCTACAACAACGATTATTATTATTTATAGTAGTGATAGTGGAAGTGTTATTTGTATTATTAGTATTGTCATCATCATTGCAATACTTTCACGGCATGTTTTAGCAGAAATTATTTGTGTAATATTGGGGGTATAAAGAGTATACTCCTTTTCTGCGCCTTATAGTGACTTATTAGCTTAATCACTATTGAGTTATGAACAAATGTTAAAAACCCCAACCAAGCCAGAAATCTTGGTGTAGTCATGGACTCAGACCTGAATTTCAACAGCCACATAAAGATAATTACAAAGTCAGCCTACTATCACCTGAAGAATATATCAAGGATTAAAGGACTTATGTCTCAGCAGGATTTGGAGAAACTTGTCAATGCATTTACAGGTGTCTAAAAAAATCGATCAGACAGCTGCAGCTGACTCAGAACCCTGCTGCTTGAGTCCTCACTAAGACCAAGAAGGTGGATCACATCACTCCAGTTCTCAGATCTTTACACTGGCTTCCTGTCTGTTAAATAATTTATTTTAAAATACTGCTGTTGATTTATAAAGCACTGAATGCTTTAGGGCCAAAATACAATTCTGATCTTCTGTTACATTATGAACCATCCAGACCTCTCAGCTTGTCTGGGACAGGTCTGCTTTCTGTTCCCAAAGTCAAAACTAAACATGGAGAAGCAGCGCTCAGTTTTTATGCACCACATATCTGCAACTCTCAGTTCTTTTAAACCAAGGCTGAAGACTTTTCTGTTTGTTGCTGCCTTTTATTAAATCAAGGCTTTTGATTAATATCTTCTGTACTGTAACTTTTACACTCATGTTTTATGTCATATTCTATTTTAGCTTATTTTTTGTATGTAACTCTTTTTAATCATATTTAAATGTTTTGTATTGCCTTATGTTGCTTTTACATTTTGTCTTGATTTCTTTTATGTTTTATGTAAAGCACGTTGAATTGCCTTGTTGTTGAAATGTAGCCTATTGTGAATTAGTCTGGTGATTCCAGGCTTTTTGAAATGTGCTATACAAATAAACTTGCCTTGCCTTGAAATGTATAAGGCACTATACCCTCTTCTTTAGAGGCAGTATACACACCTCTTCAGAAGTCCCCTCTTCTACAATTAAGACCACACCACAAGTAGTGATGTGTCAGCAGTATTTGCCTGATTTTCCTTTCCAGATGCCATGCAGCCTCTCCTGTCTGCTATGGAACTCCTTATGAGCCACATTATATTTCCTCTCTGCCTGTGTCTGCTCATTACTGACTGGAGTCATCAGATAGGGTTTCAGAGGGCATTCTGAATCCCCCAAAATAAAACAAGCCATACACTCACTTAGGTAAGTGTTGATGTCACTGTAAACAGGGTAACACACAAAGCATTACTCAGGCTCTGCAAGTAAAGACTTTGGAGTGAATGTAGCCTATGCTTTGCCCTAAGAATATCATGATGCTATCTAAATAGGTTAAACAGTATTTCCTATTAGGGTCTATGGGACCTACCTGCTGTTGAAGACAACATGACATGAAAACCTTTATTGCTAACAAAAGCTGTCTCATCAGGTCCACTTGGCATTTTAATCAGAAAGAGCAAACCATCAACAAGCCCAATTACCCCCGGCACCCCGCTCTGTCTGAAAAACTCAATTTATAGTACCTCTTCTCCTTGTGGGAAATGTATATATTGCGGTGCCAGGGTACAGATAGCTTGAGTGGCCTTTGTGAGGTTGCGTGAAACACAAGGCAATAATGTTAAACACAGATCTGCAACCTCAGTCTGGAAGTCACCCTTGGCAAAAAAAGAGAGCTGAGAACCCCATACCTCCTTGTAGGCCTCTCCAGAGCCGGACGTAGCACATTGATTAAATTTAAAATTAATCGTCTTGGCAGTTGATACATACCCATTAATACATGGTCTGGAAAATTTAAAGCGTAGTCATACGGTTTGAGTAGCCTTTCAATCATAATATTTCAGTGTTCATGTTGTTCCCCATCTTCATGGTCACTGCCATACAGACCTAACAACAGTGGTGTTGCCATTTTTGGCCGTTACTGAATTGAATTTAGGATAGGGTCTATGCCACCCTAACTTAGGATTCCTAACCTCTTCGGTTTGGAGGCCTACTAACCCATAGTAGGCCTCCAAGTTTTTGGCAGCAGTTTCCTGTTTTAACATGACATAAAGCCAGGTCCATAAAGACATGGTTCTCCCAGTTTGGTGTGGAAGAATTTGAGTCCTAACCTCAACACCATCCAACACCTTTGGGTTGGACAGGAACGCCAACTGCAAGCCAAGTTTTTTCACCCAATATCAGTGGCTAACATGCATCCAGGTTGCAACATCTGGTTTAAAGCCTGAAACCAGAAGAGTGTTGACTGATAAAGCTTCATATGGAAGCCCATAGTGTTGGAAGTACATGTTCAACTATTGCATATGCTTGGGTGTCCACATACTTTTGTCCATGTAGTGTATATCATACCACATCATCTACATTATATAAAGGTGCCTGACATGACATAATAATTGCACTCACTATCATATTATTGTAATGGATCTTAGAACTGTGGACAGAAGGTTGACCACAGAGTCAGTAGCCTGAAGTAAAGGGAAGGGAGATGGCTATTGCTAATGGTGCTTGGCAACATAATTACTCTGCACTGAAAGGCAGAACAAAGCAGTTATCTGCTTTAACCACGAAGAACTGCATGAGAAAGTCTGTGTGGCCCCACAATAGGTAAGGGCCACACAGATTTTCACAAATGAATGGCTGATTAACACTCTGGCTGGAGTTTCTCAGGGATCCTTAAGGACCTGCATTTTTATTCCTTTTGTGATCAATTTCTATTCAGATCTGACGTTGTTCCTTTGGCCCTGAGGCATCAGGGGTTGTTTCCATGCAGCTGCTCCGACAAGAAGAAGAACTCGACAAACAAGATCAGATTGCACAGACAGACGGGGAATGAGCTGTTGCTATGGCAACCCCTTCTACATAATTTCTCCCCTGAATCAAGATCCGTCATTCGAGATGCAGGTGATGCAGGAGAGTCTGATCCAGTAAGACTTGGGAAGTGACAGACAGACAAGACACTAGTCATCATGGGTAATCCAGAGTGGGTGTCATGACCTGATGTCATCAATACTGTATATTCTTCCTTTAAGAACTGAAATAGTTGTCACAAAAGTATCTGATTGGGAGAAAAGTCAGGCAAAATGTCAGCAGAGTGTGATGCAAAACTACATTTTATGAATTTACAAGCAAATGATAAGCGGAGGGGAATAGACACCTGCACAATTGCATGTTTGAATTTACACAAACACATGGAGGGATATCACATGTATACATGAAGATGTCCTCTTTCCTTTTCTTTGTCAGACGCTTACATGCCAAAGATATTACATTTCCTGAGTTCTCTGTCTTTGTACTGTAAGCTGCTGTAATTGAGATCCCCACATGCTTTCCTTGGATTTGAGCCGTCATATACATCCATTTTTTATGCCATGCAGACAATTTCTGTACTTATAATGAGCCTCATGCACTCCCCACTTCATTATTGTCCCCCCACCCCCCCACCCCCTGGTGTCTCTCCTGTCACAAAACTGTCTTTCAAACCTGCTTATCTGTAGACAGGCACTGAACTTGCATTCAGCATCAATAAATGCCTCATGCACAGTGTTGACGTCACCAGTGGCGGCCAATATTACTGAACGTCGGTAATGTTATTCCACTGTGTGACACGAATGTCCATAGAGACAATGGGATCTGTGTTGTCTGTAATGACAAGTGGAATTTTCAGTTGCTTTCAAGTTCCCTTTGTTCATAAATTAACACCTTCGAATTGTTGTTTCTTTGTTTTCCCGTAAAAGGAAACCAAACGACACCTGCAAAAGTCTCTGCTTTGATTTGTTGATGGCTATGAGAGCAAAGTGATGTCACATATTGCTTGGATGAGGCTTTTGTCACAGCCTTCAGAGGAATATAAGAAGACATTTCACAAAGCGGTAGGTAGGTGCCCGCTGCATTATGGGTAATGCTGGATAATCAAAGTCATATTTATGTCAAAGCAGAGAATGAGGAATATAATATAGGTTCAGTATTACCCAGTGGAGGTGATAGAAAACATGCATCACGCTCTCTGTAGACATCTGTCACTTGGATTCTGTAGAAACCAGACATGTGCAACTGCATGGCATTAAGAGTTTGAGTGAGCTCCTGCCTGCTCGCTACAGTTTAGATTGAATGGATGCTAGGCTTAGGCCATTTTTACACTGACAACCCACTGTGTTGCAGGGATGGATCATCAGTCAACCCTTCTCTCTCCTACAGGGCACCATCTCTCTCCTTCACTTTCTCCTCTGCTTGCTCTCTTTAAGAGGAAGGGATGTGCTTGGGATGCACAAGTGGGGAAGAAAAGAACTCTGAGCCAAAATAAATGTTGATCCTGGCGCAGAATCATCTCCAATGCTGGTTGGAGGATGGAGGAAAAACACACACTTAAGGTCGAAGAGAAGAGTGGAGTGTATTGCATTAAATACCTCGGGGACGGTTACCTGAGCAAACTGCTGCTTACATAATACCTGCTTTAAACAAGAGGCAGGAGCACTGAAAATATGAGAAAGCTGGTAGGAAAACAAGTCATGCAAGACTGAGGTGACACAGCTTGTTTTAAAATGTCCCATAACTTGAATTGACTGTTTGCTAAGCTCCATCCTCCTTAGTTAGTTACTGTTGCTACACCTGTCTAGCTTTCTGTTCTCGCACGGCACACACGGTTTACAAGCTTCTCATTTCTATCGGCGAAACCAGCGATTTTTGGCTAGAGTTGCTAGGGTGTAAACTTCCCTAAATTCAACAGAGTAGGACACAGCTGCTAATGTACACCCACATTCTAATGGGATAAAGGACCAGTTTCCAAACAGTGGGGAAATACTACAATGTGCTAGTCGTAAGTGGGGCTTTTTTTAACGCAACCTGCAACCCCACAAAATAATGACATACAAAATGCCCCCTGCCCTTGAAAGTGACACAGGGTTAGGTTATTACTGTAGGCAGAAAGCTAGTTAGCCAGACATGCTAACAATTGCAGCTTACTTTAGAGCAACACTCTATACTCTACCCTAGTTTTCGAGAGGGTAAAAAAAGAAATGATTATCCACACTCTTCAAATGCAGAGTGCTGTTCTTACTAGAGCCCAGTGAACACTGCTTCAGCTTGTGGAGAAATCTATAGGTTGACATGCCTGCCGTGCCTTGTTGCTAAGCTATGGCCAGACAATGGCCATTCGATGGAGGGGTTTAGCATCAACAGCAATGCAGTTTTACCCTTTTTTTACCCTTTCCACTGTTTTTCAAGTATTTTGCAGAATTTAAAGTTGTGTTCCAGCAATTTAGTATTATACTACCACATACTGGAGGTTCACAAGAGATGATGATGAAGAGAATGATCAAAATTGAAGTAACAGTGGCTGATATCCTAATTTTTATTCCCTAGTACACCAAACTCCATCGCACCTTTCAACATCTTTGAAACTCCTCACCATTTGGTTGTAATGGAGGATTTCTCATAAATTCGCAATCCCAAACCAAAGCTGAGATAACCTTGATGCCATTGGTACAACATCAGCAGGCACAGGCTGAAGCCCTGGCTTTTGACTTGCAAGGATCATTTTTACATACGTTCACCTCAAGTTTTGGACCTTTGAATATGTTTAACATAGACATCTGACATCATAACAGTATGAAAACAACAGGAAATCACAGAAAGCATGACATGTCCCCTTTGAATGGCAAGTAAATTGACATTTATGTATAAAATTATTGGAATGCTCTTTTAAATGTGTGAGGTTTTGTTTAGGCAGAATATATACAGTAAATCACCATACTTCTCCTACAGAGTGTTTCTGGCTATTATCTCCTTCCAGACCCATAGTGACAAGCAACATTAATTATGAAGTATACCAATGAGCCAATATTCACACTACAAATAGGAGAATAATTATTTGCTTCATCAATATTCGGTCCACATTGGGTATTAAACGCTGAATGAATGAATGTAGTGGTTGTGTAGAAACAGATACAACACTGAGAAAATCAAGTTTTATGATAATGCAGTCGAGGGTGAGAAAAAAGTAAGTCTGTTATTTTAGAAGTTGGCTCAGTTTTTAATTAACTACTTTTCCTATCTAATCAGGCTGTCTGTGGCAGATGTCACATACTGTAAACTAATGTTGAGAAAGTTAAGTCTTTCAATAATTAAAGGCATGTTGATTGACATCACATTTCTTATATTGTTTTGGTGTATTCAACAGAAATATGAATGACCATTATGGACTTAATTGAAATCAAGTACTCAGTTTTTATTCTAAAACAGGCCAGTTAATGGATATATAATTCAAATGAAAAAGATCGCTGTTCAGCATACACATTCATATTTATACCGACATTAAATATTTATCACGCTCAAGGAAGGAAAACTATTTTGAAGCCCTAATGCATCAAACTATACAAAATTGCAGCCTACTTTTTCCTCCTGACATTTGCAATAAAAATAATCACGTCTTGGCATTTGGAAATGTGAATCTTAACTCCTCTCTTGGATCTGCTGTGGGCTCGGCGAATTCTTTTCTATCCTCTTTTGGCTCAGGCAGCCTGACATTGTACGTCTGAGCTACTAAACTGAAGCAGCCAACACAGTATGCACACCCAGTTCAGTGCTAAGGCTTCTGGAAATGGCATTCACTTTCACTGCTTGAGAAGACAAGAAATGATTACTGACTTGTAAACTTAATTTATATGTAATTTCTTGGTTGTCTTAAGAAGAATATTAGTGCCAACAGAGACTGTTTATGAATAATTCTAAAAGGAATTAAACTGAATATTTCATCCCTGCATTGAACCATGTAAAAAAAATGTAAGGGAGAATATAAAAACTAAATATAGCTTATATTGGAAGCCATGATAATAAAGGCCTTTTAACTTTTTTACTTTAATAAAGCAGTGTGCCTTGTCAACAGTACAACTAAACTTAAATTTTATTTTAATTTATTATAAAGCTGCATTATTGATTTGACAAAAAAAGCCTTTTTATATGCCCAGAAGACAGATTAGATTATCAATTATTAGGACTCATGTTTCAATCCACCTAACCAGTGTAAGACCAATAAGTGAGTAAGTAACTTTATTTACATAGCACCTTTCAAGAGCAGAGATATATGTAGCACCTTATATAGAGAGAAATATATATATCACCTTTCAAGTGCTTCACAGAGGAAATAAAGCATAAACATCCATATAGACATTAAACACAATAAATAGAAAATAGAAACATTACACAAAGGCAAGTCTGAACAAATGGGTCTTGAGCTGCTTTTTAAAGGTGTTCACAGTGTCTACAGATCTTAAATCCAATTACAGAGAGCTCCGATGTTTAGAAGCCACAACCTCAAAGGCACAGTCTCCTTTAGTTTTAAGCCTAGTTCTATTAACAACCAGCAAACCCTGATCAGAGGACCTTAGAGACCTGCTGGTGACATGAGGCTGCAGTAGATCTCTAATGTAGGCAGGTACCTGACCATACAGAGCTCTATAGGTGATCACAAGAATTATGAATTGGATTCTGAATTTGATGGGGAGCCAGTGAAGAGCAAACAGAATCAGTGTCACATGAGACATTTTGGAGGACCTAGTCAAGAGTACCACTTGTAAATGATTCTGGGATGTTTTGCTGAGGGAGGTGAAAAGGGAGTTACAATAGTCAAGAAGGGGCAATATAAAAGCATCAATTAACATTTCCATCTCTGCTTGAGACACAATAGGCCTGAACTTTGCAATGTTTCTCAGCTGGAAAAAACAAGAGTGAATCATACACTTGACATGTTGGTCCAGAGTCAGAGCCTGGTCTGTAGTGACACCTAGATTTCTTATAGGGGATTTCACCAACGAGGTAAGAGACCCAAGACCCTCCATTATGTTAAAAACAAGACTAGCAGGGGCAGAAATAAGGATTTCAGTTTTTTCTGCATTTAGCTGTGGGAAATTATCTGCCAATAATTAACCTCCTTTTTGTGTATTTTTTAGTATCCAACAAACTTCTGAAGGAAATATTGGGCTCTATAGCTGCTAAATTCTCCCCTATGTAGCTTGCTGCTAACTTTGTCTGTTAGCTGTTTGGTGCTGGGCAGGTAGCATACAGTGGGTTTATCAGAGCATTTTCAGTGAGAAGGGAATTTGCAAGCCAAAACAATGAGCTAAAAGTGGCTAAAAACCTCTGTAAAGGAGCTATAGAATTGGGCAGTAATAGTCTGTGAGGTCCTCACTGCAAGTGATCCCTTTCACATTAAACACAATCATTTGATCCTTTGTTACTACAAAAAATATTGATTAGTGCAGCTTTAACCTCAATGCAGCAATGTAAAGTGGGCAAAGTCCTGAAATGATGAATATGTAACTACAGCTAAGAAGTAAATACGATAAAAGTGCCAGTACACAATTCAGTATTTTTGCTTTGATTCATGGATAAAACATTTGAAATACAATCTCGCACAAATCTCCATATTTATACCTCTCAGAAGATGCAACTTTCATTTTCCCTTTTGCTTTCACAGTTGAGTTCAGTTCAGTTGTGTCACTTTGCTTTAAAAGCGTGGTCCCTGAAGAATGTGCCATACAGCAGAAAGCACATCCTTAACTTTCCTCTCTGAGAGTTAAACAATATCATTAGCTTCCAAATGGCATCAAGCAGATTCCTGACATTCTAACTGCAATGAAGGAATGCTTCAGAGAGAGAGAGGGCTATCCTCGAGCTATCATTATAGCCTATGTCCTATTTTACAAATGTCGAAAAGATGCTGAGTGAGGACCACAGTATTAAAATGCATTCAGCAGAATTGTTTCTCCTCCCTAAAGCTGTGTCGCTGTGTCATTTAGCAACTAGCAAGCTGCACTGAGATTTGCTTTCCTAAACTGCTAAGAGAAGTGTGTGCTCTGCAGCTAAAGGCACCGACCTTGCCTGAACCCCGACCATGTAATTTTTTTTAGGAGTGTGACACGCACTTTAAGCATCAGTGCGAGTGCTACAGCATTTTCACTTAGTCCACACTGTTCTCAGGAGTCTCTCCCAGGAGCTCGATCTGGTTTCTTTTTTGCTGTGACTTCTGTGAGGGAGCTGTAATACACAGTGGTGCATAAGCAGCCAAACTTGGCATGAAAGTCAGTTTGAGATGTGTCTTACAGGAAGAAGAGAAGTCGATTCAGCTGTCTTCACTGGCATCTACCAATAACAAAGGCGCAACACACACCAGCTCCGATTTCATCTGTGGGGTTTCAAGCAATCATTTGAATGAAAGACAACACCTGACAACCTCTGCCGCAATGGTTTCATTCCTAGAATTGCACAGTAAAATTTTGTTCACAGGTAAAGTTTTTGCTTCGTTTTTCTGTCTTGGAGGCAGAGTTAACTTTTCATGACTTTTCTTTTAGCTTGTTGATGTAGAAAATACTTAACATTACAAGCCGCTGAAATTCCAGGGACCTCAGAGAAAGAATATTGTGAGGCTGTTTTCTGTGTATGTGATAGTGAACACGATATCTCAGGAATGTCTTAAAAGAATTTCTTCAAATTTGGCAAAAATATCCACTTGGACTCAAGGATGAATTGAACCAGATATCTCAGGAACGCCTGGAGGGAACTTAATTACATGTGGCACAAACGTCCATTTGGACTCAAAGATCAACTCATTAGAATTTGGTGGTCAAAGGTCAAGGTCACTGTGACCTCACAAAATGTCTAATAGGATAACATGATGAAGTGATGACATTTTATATCCAAAAGATCAAAGGTCAACTTCTCTGTGACATCTAATGTTCTGCAAAAACACTTTTCTGGCCATTATTCAATGCTATAACTCAGGAACAGAAGGGGAGATTGTGTGACCATATTTCACATTTGGTCGGATACTGAATTGGTGACACTAATCTTGGGTGCGCACCTTGAAACTGTAGTGATTGTATAGATCTTCTGTGCTGCCAGGTTGAATATGTGTGTGCGGTATCCACATTTTAGAATTTGTAGCCTCTTTGCAGCAACATCCATATCTCAAGCATTGTCAAAAACACTTTTCTGGCCATTAATTAAAGCTATAACTCAGGAAGAGAAGGGGAGATTGTGACCATATTTCATATTTGGTTGGATACTGAATTGGTGACACTAATCTTGGGCGCCCACCTTGAAACTGTGGTGATTTTATTAAATTCCTTCAAAGTCTTCACTACAAATATTACCTGAGTCTGGACAGACATGGATGTAAACTGCAACTTGACTGTTAGCAGAGACATACAACCGTGAGGCAGTATTTCTAATTTTACTATAAAAGACCAAATATTTAACAAGAGGATAGAAAACTGACAAAATGCCTTGAAAGTGCAGATACTGCTTCTTCTACCGTCTTTAAAGAGTTAGGACTATTGGGTCAATAAGGTTAGCTGGTTAGCTGCTAGCTTGGTTGGCACAGTGCATTTACAGTCTATGGTTGACTGTTATAATGCTAATGCTAATTATCACTGACACAGACTTAACACCAGGCTTAACAGGCTTAAAACGATTAAAACAAAATGTACGTACCAGAAAAACTGAATATCTGACTCATTAGAGGGTCTTTTGGTACAACCAAATGCTGAACAAGACTTGTTTAGGCGACCAAATTGTTACAATTAACTTTCATCAACTGAAAACACACACACACACACATCTATACTCTGTGAATCTGTGGTTACGCCATGGTTATGTTACCTAACCAATGTTGTTGCCATGGTAGCAACTTGCCTGTGATGGCACCCACCTGTCACTCAAAGTGGTCACACCCTTAATCATGCATATCTTTAAGCCTTAATAAAAATTAAAGGGTGAGTTATATAAAAATTCACCCCCCGTACAGTTGTCATGAACAGGGAAATTAGCTATAGAGACCAAAACATGTTTATTTCTGCTGTAAAGTTGGGCATTTTAACATGGAGGTATATGGGGATTATATATATGCATTTTTTGGCACTTCCTCATTGGCTTCATTCGTCAGCCCTGGAGGTTGCTGCTTTCTACATACACATAATAGCACTTTAGCACACAATCAGTAACTGGAGATGATTAACTCTTGAAAATAAATCTTTCACTAATCCAGAGCTGAGGTATTTTTTCAGCGGATAGTCTGCAGTTATAAATTTAAAGCTGTAGGCCAAAGACCTAATCTACAGTACTAGTCAAAAGTTTGGACACACTGAATGATAAAGTGAATCCAAACTTTTGACTGGTACTGTATGTTTATTACAAAATAAAAGCACAAAAATAAGTCTACCTGTTGGGTCACAATGAGCCTCCAGAATAGCTTCAGGTTCTAGTTATAGATTCTCCAAGTTTCTGCAAATTATTTCATACATTTTCATACACAAACCTTTCAGTGACCCCTTGTTCCATGTGGATTGGAGCATTGTTATCCTGGAGGAGACCACTCTCTTCAGGATAGAAATGTTTTATGAAAAGAAAAAGGTTATCACGGAGAACAAGTTTGTTTTGACTTGCACTGACCTTTCCCTCTAAGACAAGCGGACCCAAACTATGTAGCATAACAAAGCCACCAAACTCCCCCACTGTGAGGGTCAAGTTCAGCCTGTGCCATTCTTTGGGGTATGCCACACATGAGCTCACCCATTTTGTCGAGAATATGGTGAAGGCTGGCTCATCTGAACATCTTTCCACATGTCTGTAGCCTTGCAGTCTGTACCACTGAACTTTCATATGGTAATTTGTCTTTGCAATGAGTCACTTAGATCTTTTCCTCTTGTCATTGTGATCCAAAATTGAGGTCAATTGGTTCTGCTTAGCATTTTATACATGTCACAGAGCATGATGGGATGTTAATTACTTAATTGTACCAAGCAGTAGGCCTGTATGAAAGCATCAGCAATTGTCACGTTGTCACTTCAGTTCAAGTTTAAAGCTGCACTAATCAATGTTTTTATTGTAACAAAGGATTAAAAAGACTTTGTGTAATGTGAAAGGGGTCACTTGTAGTAGCGAACCCACAGAGAATCATCACATGAACCTGCAGTTCCCCTCAGTGTTCTAGTCTTTTTCAGATCATTGTTTCGGTTTTTAACGCCACAACCTTTGCTGTATTGGTTCATTGATTATTTCCAGCAGCAGGCAGCTGTTTCACACAGCAGGAAAATAAAGTTAGCGACTAGCAGGTGAATATACTGTATATGCAGCTTTTAGCTGCTAAATAGCCAGATGTTTACCTCAGAATTTGGTGGAAACCAAAACAGAGCTAAAAGGAGAGTGAACATTGGACACACATTCATCAGGTGGCCAGAAACATGACTCCGTATGAATGCTCATGCTCTGTCTCTGTTGAATGTGTAAATAGGCAGCTGTTTGCTTCTTTCGTCAAAACTTTATGTAATGTAACAGTATGTCAGTGTTATGTTTACAGCTTGTTTTGCTGCACTCAAGGGGGAAGAAATTCAGTGAATACTACTTTTTTCTTTTTTTTTTCTTTTTACTTTTTTTTATCACTTGTCTTTATATACGTACAGTATATAGGTCAGAAAAGCATCTCAAAAGAAAACATTGTACACCACAACATTTCAGTGCACAATGGTTATTTAGGAGGAAAATATACATGCAATTTCAGAATGTAACTTACAATAAATATGCCAAAATATACAATGGAATCATTGCTAAATAGCACAATATGACTATCTAAAACAATTTAAAATCCTCTTGAGGTTGAGACATATAATTCAAGTCAGATATCAAGCCTTACGATGCATATTTTTATAATGTTAAATAACCTCCCAGCTGCTAACAGAGCTGTCTACAGAACTAGAGGCATGGGTGGTTTTGGTCACACACACTGTATTATAGAGGGTAATGTAGTCGGCAAGTGTCCTCTGAAATACAGCAACATAAACCTGTATGTGCCTATGTATAGGCTATGTGTGTGTGCTGCATCTTTAAACATTTGTCAGTGCTCGTTCTGTGGAGCTTGAAAACCAGCCTGGCACTGACCACGACGAGGTCACAGCCCTGAAAGAGACGGCCCCTCGCTCTCTTCGGGGACCACAGTCACAGCTGGTGCCGCTCCACCGGCGTTCACACACCGATGATTATCCACTCGGGGGTCATTGTGCTCCACATCTCTCCCCTGGCCCGGCAGTCCGTCACGGTCACAGCTGGTCACACATGGGTGATTCAGGGCTTTTGCAGTGTTGATAAGCATGCTGTGGGAGGTGCTGACAAGGTGAAGGGTAGCCTACTTGTGAGTTTCACAGTGGCTTTAAATAGAAAATAAGTACACCGTGTGCAATCATATCACGCAAACTGTAAGTTTTGATGTTTTTTTTTGACTAGTATCATGGGGCATTTGAGGGAGAATATATACGATTTTGCACTAAATAATTTATTTGAGGTGTGTAAACCTGTTGACTAATTGCAGTGAAATTTCTAGCTTTCAGACGTTACTTTAACTTCTGTTCATTCTAGAACATGCTATGAATATGCTGCATGATCTTAAATGAAAAAAACATTCACAGACATTATGCAACAACTTAATAAATACCAATAAACTCCCCCAACACACAGCAAGAGACCATGCCTCCTCCCTCTAGCTCATTAACTTCAAGGAAGAGCTTTGCAGGTTTTCAGCTGGGTGTGGTGGTGGCCATCTGCTCCTTCTATCTTAATCGCTAAATTGATTTCATTACTGGTATAATTGGATGGCTTTGATGAGTCTCTGAAGGCATTCAAATCACCTGAAGGGCCGGTGTTACTGCAGGCTGCTGAAGGATTATTGTTTCCACATAATGTTGGCTCTTTTATGAATAGAAGCATTACTGTCCATGTAATTAGGAAAAGGTAAAATGAGGATAAAATACAAAGATTTTATGTAAGCAACATCTTAAGTAGTGCAGGTCCAGAATATTTCGGATATCAGTAAGTTACTGAAAATGCTAATTTTATTATTAAAGTCAAGATGAAATGAAAAATGCCTTTTTAACCCTTTTAGATCACATCCCTGATCATACTGTGCACCCATTTAAAAATATATGCCAAAAAAATACAAAAAAATCAATTTCTTTGAACTCACTCTATATCAAAATCCAATCATGTTTTCTCCCTGTAAAACATAATATGGCATGCACTTACGTAGGCTTGAACCAACCAATTTCAACCACTAATATCATGACATCCACCCATCAATCAATCAAGTTTTAGTGGCACAGAGCTGAGATTCGTTATGACAAGTCCACTTTTCAACGTTCAAATGAAATTCCTCCCAATGTTATGTCCTGCCTGTCTATCCTGTTTCACTTGGAAATACATCATGATACGGAGGTTAGATACTCTCAAAATGCAGTTTCATCTGGACTTAAACATGTTTGCTAAAACATAAATAGGTGTACCCAAAAATATATATATGATGTATAGTATAATATAATGACTGTCCAAGCGACAAATATTTCTGTTGTTTGATTTTTTTTTTCATTCACAAGTGACAGCATCTGCAAATAGAAAAACAAACCAAGACAGTCTTAAACCCACACAAAGCTTGAATATTGATCAGGTAGCCCCTTGGATCTATAGGGGTGGCCAATGCAACAAAATTAGGTTTTGATCCAACAGCAAGCAATAATCAATCAATACAGATACTGATGCATTTATATCATGTAGTACAATGCATCATTAATAGATTACTTAAGAATAAATCTTCATTATCACTTAATGATTTACCAAACAGAGTATTCCACAGATTTAGTGTTGCAGTCCTATAATATTGTCAGACCCACAATGGACACTCTAAAACTAGAGAGTATCTAAATTGATGCAGCAGAACCAGAGATATCTTCTTTTTTTAATTCCATGCATATCTTTTTTCGACTGTACATGTTCAGGTCTGTTATGCTAGTGGCTAATGTAGCCTTGAGCCACCAGCCTCAAGCCGACATGAGGAGCGGGCTACAGAGGTGTGGTTAAACTCACCTCTTTCTAACTCCAGATTTTCTTCATTTTCAAATTTGTCGTCTTCAGCCCCAACCAACGCTGACTCAAGCGATATCTCTTGAAGCAGTTTATCAGATTTCAGACAAAAAGCTTTGTATGACTTCCCCTTTAATCATATGCTTGTTAAATCACAAAAAAGTTTTGATTGGTAAATAACAAAAACGTTACTAATTACTTGCCTCATTATTCTTTTAAAATATTCAGTTGCAGGCTACATTTAGCGGAAAACTCATGAAATCATTAACTGTTTTTCTGTCTTTACTTCTGTTATCTAAAATCCTTAGCGGTTCTGCAGCACAGCACATGTATTTCTGTGACTTATATATGTCCCTGATGTCAACTTCCTTTTTTACTTCAGTGTGATTTCTCATGTTCCATATTACACTGTGAAAATATTTCTGTACCTTTGGTTGATGCCTCCTCTAATTGTCTGTCAGTTGCTTGCTGGTTGGAAAATAATGTAAAATATAGAAGCCAAGCCATCAAACACACAAACAGGGTGTGACATGTTTATATTAATAGTTGCAATCTCATTGTTAGAGTTTAAAATATATGCTTTTGTACCATGGCAGTCTTGCCAGAAAAAAAAAACACCTGGCTGCAAGAAATCAGTTCGGGAAAAGTGAGAAAAATAACAAGCAGGTTGCTGTTATGAGGAAGCAACCAAAGTCACACTTGTCAAACTTTTCTCACCTCATGTTAAAAGTATATCGGGATACAACAAAGCCAGTATAGCAAACCTACATCAATTAGTTTGTGCATTTCTTCAGTTTCTCCTTAGAAGAACTGATTTTTTCCTCTGAAACTATACAGCCATGGCAGAGGCTGTGACGGATTCCCGTTAGCAAGCATGAACAATGCTTGAGAAAGTCAAGTCATTTTCATGAGTGACTTGATGGGAATAATCACAGCTGAGTGTTTTGTTAGCTGGGATCATTTAAAGGGAAAATGACTTGCCTGTCATCATTTTTGTGAAAGTGAAAGTGATGAACCTGCGACCAGAGGGCTGTTCCACAAAGCAATGCTATCAGTAAACACAAGCTTATTTCAGTGGGACAGGTTTATTTTCAGGAAATGTGCTTCCAGGAGGAACTTTTAAATAAATTGAAGCTGATTAAATGGTGTTCCTATGATTTTGTCCACTCCATTAGCATACATGACGAAGGCAAAATATTAGGAATACTTTTCAATATAATGCACTTCAGTACACCACCACCACCCACTACGACCTCAGTAATGAACATAAAGTAGAATTATCGCCTTTCTGACAATGTCACCAAAAACTGAAAATGTGTAAGCTTTGTGAAAGTAGAATTTATAGCAGAGCTGGATTGCATTAGATATTCCTAATAACAGGTATTCCTAATGAAGTGGCCAGTGAGTGTATATCTAATGTTTATTTAATTCACTGATATGTTTGTTATTTACGTCTGCACATACATAAAATATTAGGGTTGTATCAAATAAGATGAAAAATTTTTGGAAATCAACAAAAATGACATACAGCACTTGCTAATGAGCTATAGAGAAGTGAAGTAAATGTGTTCCTATAATGTTACAAGTAGTGGGTGATTCCCTCAGACATACAGAAAGGGTTGGGGGTGTAGCTGCAAGGGAATAACTGGTTTATATACATGATAAAAGCAGGATTACCCATATGGGCAAAGCAGGCTGCTGTTCTGGGGCTACAGACTCAGACAAGTGCTGCTGTTGGCTGATTTTTTTAACACTTTTTTTCATTTGAACTTCAACACTTTGTTCATACTTTAGATATAGTTCCAGCTGCAACACATCCACACTGCTAGACAATGGTATTATACAAAACACTATTGGACATTATATAACATATTATGGGAAGCCATCAGAGGAAAGCTGTGATGTAAGTTGTATTTTTAAAAGTAAATAAGCTGAATATAAGATAAATATCAGATTCTGTATCAGCTTTAAAAGCATTCAGTACTCTGGATCTAGATTGAGGGTGTAAAACAACTGGGACAAATTAAGAGAGCTATTTTCAGACTTCCTGAAAGAACATTTTGTCGCACTGTAAGAAATGAACATTTTAACCATCTGCTCCCATTTTTTTCTGTATCTTAAATGTCAGAAATAAAATTAAAGGAACGGAAACGCTGAGAAAATTCCACTTTTTATGGATGCTGTAAGCTAAAAGAGCCTTATTATCAGTCTGAAAGACATTTCTACCACAGCATTTCCATTATGTAATGGCTATTACAGTGTGTCCCTTGTACACATCAAGTGCCATATTCCAGAAATGGCAGCACTGATTAGAAACAAATAAGCTACTTTAGTAGGGTTCTGTCACATTTCAAAGTTGTTTAATTTCATATTGCATGTCAGTTGATACTTATAAGTTTTAGATTGGATTACATATTAATACCATTTAGGGTGGAAGAGCCCATTTAAAGATTATATTAATGTATTTCTGTTGCATTAGCCAGTTCTCTGTGAAGAGAGCATCTTTGCTAACTGAGCTCATAGGAAAAGTCTTTATATCTGTCTTTGCCCTTCTCTTAGTTGGTAAGAGGTGAAAAAAAGATGTGCTTGGCTTTTATAGGCAACTGCTACCTGTATGTAATATAAATTAGCATGGATCTGTGGAGGGCAGAACGCATACTATACATACTATTTGTACCAAGCATTATCACAGATTTAATCTCTATACAAATACAATCACATTAGAAAAGGCATTGCAATCAGGAGGGACAAGTGAATGAAGCAAAAGTAACTGTTTATTATACAGATGATGTACAGACGATATTGATGATTAGTCTTGTCAAAAGTCTTTGGCGCTTAGACTCTACAGGGAGATTTTGTAATCGAGGGACATCAGTCATGAGCAGCAGCAGCAAGATGAATCCCCCCATGGAGTCCATATGGTTTAAAAAAATAAAACTACAGATATATGCAAAAAATAGTCTTCCTAACTGAACTTTCGCTAAACTCCATCTGCTTGTTGTTGAGGTTCTGCCTGGGTTCATTTGCTTTTAATCCAGTCAGTCAGAGAAAAGTTAGGCAGGTGTTCAAAATTCTTCTTAACTATACCACAGATACTACATGGTATACTTGGGATTACTCAGAAATATTAAAATATAGTGCCTCAGTGCCTGGTCAATCTCAATTGTACTACTCCATGGAGAGATGGGGCTGATTTTTTTGGCTGGACCGCAGCAGCAGTGCCAGCTCTATAACTGTGAATGTCTGTGACAGACTGTCTGAGTCGCTCAGTGATGAGGTTACACCATTGAATGGCAGAATACCACCACTTCCTGTATTTGTCTTAAATTAAAAGCCCTCTTTTCTAATTAAAGTATCTGGCTGCATCTGAAATTCCATACTAAAATGCTACATTTAGTACACTAAAACAGTATGTGAGATTTTTCAGTATGTCTGAAACCTTAATATGAAACCAATAGTACACAAATTACATACTATTTACAGGGAAATATTATGGTATTATTACAGTGTGCAAGCACTAGACACTAAGCATATACACTACACAATACATAAATATCCCACAGTGCAATGCAGTAGTGACGACAACAACAACAACGACATAACAGACAATGGTGGACAGCGACCAAGGCAGCTCTGGCGTAACGTCAATAACACTTCAATTTAAGTTTAAGTTTAAGGTTTCACTTTGCTAGGTGTAATATATTTTTTAAATTAGTTCAGACTTTATGGTTGGCATGGCTTACCATGGTTACGTGTCTCCAACCGCAAGGAGGTTCTCAGGAAGTGATGTGATAACTGCAGCTTTTTGTGTCCAGAAAGACACATAGCGATACGACTGTTTATTCACACAAAAGTATGTTGAGTGATAGTACACATATTGCATATGTAGTGTATAGGGTGCATAAGGATTAGAAGTGGGAAAATGTATTTTACATTTCACTGGTTCTTTAAAAGCCCTCTAGTGTTTCATACATGGTCCAGCCATATAATAGGTTTTGACATAGTCTTGTTTGGAATACAGGCTAACTTTTCATGGTGTAAAAACAATTAATCATCAGCCCTAGTTTTGAGTGTGAAGTGTAAAAGTCCTGTTTACTTGAAATGATGTTCTTCATCAGTGTTCGGGACATTTTGGGCATTTTTGCTGTGTGGCTGAGAGGTGGAGAAGTTGTAACAATAATATATATCAATTAGAACATCAGCTAATTGATGTTGAATGGGTTTGTGTTTGAAAAGACCACTTACACAGCCATCTTATTCAGCCTTTCTCAGAGGACTTACAGAGAGGTACTGACATGGCAGGTATTGTCCATCGCCACCAATTCAATTTGGGAATGTTGATATGTACACTGCAGACCTTGTCAGGCCAAAACCTCAATGCAGTACCCGAAGGAGTCATGGTCTGTCTGTGGAAGAACAGGGCCTCATCACTCTACGCTTCAGTGCATCTGGGACTTTCTATCACGTTGTTGGTGACAATATAGGAGTGGACAAATCAGCTGTGAGTGATGTGGTGAAAGCTTTGTCAATCACATTGGCCAGCCTGGTCAATCAATTTATTTCATTTTGCACAGTACAGACAACAATAACGGACATGGTTTCAGTGTGAATGGTGTTTACGAATTTAGCAAAGTTATTGCATTTGGTATTAAAGACTTTTTATAAATGTTCTTGGTTGCTGCAGCAGCTCTATAGCGCTGCCTGAGGGCAGTTTTATGAATTCATGAAAAAGGGGATGAAATCAGACACAATTTGTCGGGCTTTTTGTTCCACCTGCATTTTATATATACATCCCAGTTGTTTCTGCTCTCTCCCAATCATTTTACTGGCCATGTTTGTAATTCTGGACAGTCTGTTTTTGAACAAATCAATACATGTATATATACTACATGATTCAAATGTTGTATTATTTGACCAATTATAAGGTTTTATTACATTTTGTTCCTGAAATCCACCCTGAATCCACCCTTTTGCTGAGATCAGGATAATCCTGATTTTTTTTGGATCAAAGGTATCCTGATCCTACTAAAAAGTTTTTAACAGCACATACTGACGGTTTGATCCAGATCAAAACCAAAACTGGATTATGTGATCTAATCCGATTTCAGAATCCTTTTTTTCTTTTGAACAACCCATTTCCAAGATTTGATCCAATCCGATAGCCGAAATCCGATCAGATTACTTCTGAACAGCTGGTGTTAAAAAAATCCTTTGAGCGTAAAGATTAAGATTCAGTCAGTGAAATTTATGAATATCCCTTATTATACACCACAACTGAAGCCCCAGTTCTCCCCAAGCTAATCCTAGGGATAGGCTCCTCATTTGACTCAGATGAAAGGCAAATGAGGTATCATTAACAAGGCAACAAATTGTAGCACAAAGCCTATGCACGGCTCACTGCAGCACAGACACCTCCTCTTTTAGGGAAAATACCTCAACAACACTAAACCTCTGCACGGATTATGGATATCAGTTTTTCCTGTGAACTCCAGTGGATCTCTAATGCAAGACTTCCTTTGGGAATTGGACGCCTTTGTGTGTCTGTATTTGTTGATGAGTACTGTACAACAGCTGGAAATGTGTCTTGCACATAAAAGAGTGTCAGAGTTAATACAGTGCTGCATGCAAGCAGGTTGGGGCTATAGGGGATAAGCCTTTTGAGAAGCGTGTGTTTTTACTGTGCCTATTTATCCTAATGGGTTGAACCCTCAGGGGAGAGATTTACAGGGCTTCCCTGCAGCAGCTACTGCTATGGGGAGGATGTGAGCCATGACACCAGTGTGGTGAGGAATTCAGCACCTAGAATACGACAGACAGGCGGTTAACACCAGGTCATGTGGTATAGTGCCAATGTTGCTCTATATACTAATGAGAAAAACAGTGTGAATTATTTTGTGTGACAAGTGTTTTCCTCCTTGTTATGTGTGTGTCAGCTATCCCCAGGGTGTGATCCTGTTATCACACATGCCCAGATACATCTACATTTATGGACTAATATTCATGTTTATATTCCCTGCATCTCTCATCACCTTCATTTCATTTGACATGTCAGAGGTTCAGTTATATGAAGTGTACTTGTCTCAGTACTGATGTCACCATTAAAGCGGCAGCGGGCAACCTTGTTCTCAGCATTCCTGTCTCCACACAGCACATTTAATGTTTGAAAAATTTGAACTTCAGTCGCCTCAAATCTTGTAAGGTGATGTCAGTAAACTGCACACAACACAATCATTTTGCACCAAGGCCAGCCTGTGATTGCTACCAAAGAGACACCAAAATGACAAAAGAGGCAAAAGATCTGTCGATGCTGAGTTCAAGACAGAGCTGTCTGTTTTTTGCCTTTATTTTGGAAAACAATAGTAGAGATTGACATGAAGTGTGGAGCAATAGGGGGGATGACATGCAATATAGGAAGAAAGGACATTGTGATTACACGTCTCAGACCTCTAAGGCCCATTTGTATTGATATTTAATTTCACTTCTTATGGTAGAAGGGATTTGGGGAAACAGGGTGCATGTACATTCTACATTTGAGTGGAGGTGATGCTCCTGTCTACTGCTGCCTCAATTTGGTATTCAAGGTATGAAGCCCACATAAACGTTATGCATAATGCCACATTAAACAACCATTTAGGTAGATTTGCTTGTTTTAGCCCATTAACTATGATTTTGCCTGCTGTTACCAAGCATTTTCTAACTCTTATGGTTATTTTGTCAACTGATTTCCAACATCCCAAGCAGCCAGTGTTTCAGTTCATGTCAGCTGTGATGATTGACCTTTATCAACCAAATTTCACCTTATGGACAATCTGATTTTTAAAGCACTTAATTACACTTGGTGGAAATTTGTTGTTTTTAGGTCCCTGCTGCTCCCACTTATGCCAGAACCCAGAAACCAACCTACCCCTCTCAATTAGTTTGAGGTAGTTTGATTAACCAAAGGTTTATTAATGAGAATATGCAATATGTGAGCACCATATAAACTAAAATTAAGTCTTAAAACTAGATTTTGATATAAAAAACCCTGTACAAAACAGAGCCATAAAGATTAATCATGTAGGACATGAATTAGTTCATACTGTACTTTAGATGGTACAGATTTCTAAACACATTTGCAGTTATTTGATTTACAATCAACAGACAGTGAACCTGGGGCTTTTGGGACTCTTTGGGATCCAGGGCCCAGGGCAGTTGTTGGTTGGTAATCTAGCCTCTTTTAAAGACTTTTCTCAACGATATCATAACTTCCTTCAAGAGCAACTTACAGGAATGGTTCAATGTTTTGGGAAATAATAAACCAGAAAAGGCAAAGAAACATTGCTTTTCTATGTCTGTTTAAGAGTTCAAGAGTTGGTTAAATCCAGAAGACAAATATGGATATCATCACAAAAATCATGTGAATTAAGTCACTTAATTTAAAGTTTACTGTTCAGCAGCTGAGTCTTAGTGTTCCTTTATGTGACAGGGGGACTTTTGCGTCTCATACTGTAACTATATTACAACATGACAATAACATAAAAAAGAAATAAAGCTGACCTGTGATGGATTCTCACAATTTCACCAATCTCAAACGCATTTTCATAGTGAGCTGAAATAAATCCAGTGAATGCCTGGAAGGTAGAAAAAAAATTGACAGTATACTTAAAAATGATCATTTGTGATGTAGAATACAGTGTACGCTCTTGGCTAAAAGACACATAAGCACTGGAGGTCTTTGAGGAGACAACTTTGTATTAGGCATACATTTGTAAATTCATCTGAAATCTGTGAGGGCAGAGTTTTAAGTGCAGATAGACTCCAGTTCCTGAGCTGCTGTCTTAATGATGGCGTGCCAGGAAAACATAAGACTCATCATCTTTAATTCAATCCTGCCATGAGCTGGACAGCTGGAGGCACAGTTAACACCGCCTGTGTGCCTTTTTCTGCTTTCCCAAAACCCTCCCCACTCGCCCTCCACCCACACACCCACACATACACTCCAAGGTCCACAAACCTTTAAGTGAGCATAATGAGCATGCCTAAAACAGCAAAAAAGACTGTCTGGGTAGAATGATAGGCAGACCAGAACATTGTCTGCTTTTTCATAATTTGTCAACAAGCAATAGACTTGGATATCATGATGATGACTTTGTGTAATTACTCTCTTACAACAGTGCCAAGAATATGTATGTTTTGCCAAAATCAATATGATTATGGTGATGAAAATGCTGTTTGCCTGCAGCAGAAAGAATGGATTTGTAAAGGACACATTTCTCTTATTTCCCATACAGAGAAACAAACATACATAACAAACATAACAGAAGGTCAATAGAACATTCATGATACTTGAAATTGTGTTCCAGCAGCAAGAGTAACACAACAGCTAAGACGTCCATACATCATATACAGCTAGAAAAACATTCCCTGAGGCTGGAAAACATATTAACCCGTAATAGATACCAAATAAAGAATGATAACCCGCTTAATGACTCATACTTTTCTGGTCGCGAGCAGTGGCTATAGTCTGAGAAAGCGTGTTAAAAACAGGCTTTGTCATGTTGATGACAGCTATATTGTTTACTGCCAGGTGAAAACCAATTATTAAAAAGTTAATGTCATGTTCATGTCTAAGTGGTCTGGTTTAATAATGTGGAACCATGTTCGGCCAAGAGGAAGGTTCATTAACCTTTATTTCTCATTTTATTTCTAATCTTTTTCTGGATTAGAGGGCAGTTTAATTTCCCTGCTGACCTTGCAGTCTCACTGACCTTTATCTGAAAGTATATAACCTTACACTTATCCCGTTTTACCATTAGGACCATTGACAGGGGCTGAAGTTCTTTGATTGTATCTTTAACTTAGGTAAAACTATTAAAGCTGGGGTAGGGGGTTTTCTGGAAAAGGCAAAAGAAAAAAAAAAGAAGCCCTCCTCCTGCAGATCTCCCCAATCCCATCTCTCTCCTAAGCCACTCCCACCAGAAGAGCACAGGCATATGTATGTGCTTCATACACACATGATCAGTGTAGATATACATCTGAAAATAAATAAAGCCATGACGATGTTTGTCATAGTGTGAAAACATGTTACTTTACACTTGTTACATATATATTACTGGCAGAGCACTATGTCCCGGAGCAGCTGGCTTGGAGGGGACAGGGCAGAGAGATAGGGCAAACCAGTGGCCGTGTCCCTGGCAGAGGGTCTGCCTGGGGTAGCAGACAGCATCAGGGTGAAGACCCTCTGGGTAGAGACAACCTCAGTCAAGCCCAAGAACTACAAGCTTACTGGATAGTGGATGAACAGGTATCTCAAAATATAACATGACTTCACACTTTATGTCCATGATCATTATTAATGTTTATTCAATTTACAGTTTCACTTAATTCAATTCAATCCAATTTTATTTATATAGCGCCAAATCACAACAAAAGTCATCTCAGGGCACTTTTCACATAGAGCAGGTCTAGACCATACTCTTTCATTTACAGAGAGAGAGACCCAACAATTCCCCCATGAGCAAGCACTTGGCAACAGCAGTAAGGACACTTTTATCCAAAGCGACATACATCTGAGAGTTGATACAACACAAGCAAGGACCTAGTCAGGTGAGAACATTGCGAGTAAGTGCCATGAAGCTAAACTCGAGTACGATAACACGTAGGTGCCAAGGGGCAGTACACAGAGGCAATGCATAGAGTGCATAGAATGCACAGAAGCAGATTTTTTTTCCCAGTGCATCAAGTGCAGAGGTGTTTGTAAAAGAGCTGGATCTTTAGTCTTTTCTTAAAGCTTGAGAGGGACTCTGCGGATTGGATGGAGTTTGGTAACTCGTTCCATCAGAGAAGAGTCTAGCTAGCGGCTTTGGGCCCTGTTGTGGTTGTACCAGGTACCTTTCATTAGCAGAGTGTAGTGAGCGGGAGGGAGTGTAGACCTGAATGAGGGGGTTCAGGTAGGTGGGAGCTGTTTTATTTGCTGTTTTATTAGTGAGTGTCAGGGTTTTGAATTTGATGTGGGCAGCAACTGGGAGCCAGTGGAGGGATATGAACAGCAGAGAGACATGTGATGTTTTGGGCTGGTTGAAGACCAGCTGTGCCGCCGCGTTCTGGATCATCTGCAGAGGTTTGACCGTACATGCGGGAAGGTCTGCCAGTAAGGAGTTGCAGTAGTCAATGCGTGATATTATGAGAGCCTGTACCAGGAGTTGTGCTGCATGCTCAGATAGGTAGGGCCTGATGTTGCACGGTGTAAATAGAAGCGACCGAGTAATTGAGGCAACATGAACCTTAAAGGTTAATTGGTCATCAATCATGACACCCAAGTTTTGGGCAGACTTTGTGGCCATGAGTTGGGTTGATTTGAGCTGGATACTGATCTGGTGTTGTATAGAGGTATTGACAGAGATGACAAGGAGTTTGGTATTAGATAGGTTAAGTTGAAGGTGGCATTCTTTCATCCATGCCCAGATATTGGCAAGGCATGATGGCATCTGAGCCAAGACTGTGTGGTCTTCCAGCGGGAACGATAGGAAGAACTAGGTATCGTCAGCATAGCAATCGTATGAGAAACCATGTGAATGGATTATTGCACCAAGTGAGGTTGTGTATATTGAGAAGAGAGGGGGACCGAGCACTGACCCTTTAGGAACCCCTGTGGATAAGCTGTGTAGTTTGGACACTTCTCCCCTCCAAGATACTCTAAAAGATCTTCCTGAGAGGTAGGACATGAACCAGCAGAGGGCAGATCCTGAGATACCAAGCTGAGGGAGTGTGGAGAGGAGGATTTGGTGGTTAACCATGTCAAAGGCAGCTGACAGATCTAGCAGCAGTAGAGTTGAGGACTGACCAGCAGCTCTAACTGAACGCAGTGATTCCATTACTGTCAAGAGTGCAGTCTCGGTAGACTGACCCTGCTTAAAGCCAGAGTGATTTGGATAGTACAGGTTATTCTCAGTAGAGAATTCAGAGAATTGGTTAAAGACTGTGTGCT
The DNA here is from genome assembly GCF_963924715.1 of Thunnus thynnus. Lineage (NCBI taxonomy): Eukaryota > Metazoa > Chordata > Actinopteri > Scombriformes > Scombridae > Thunnus > Thunnus thynnus. The sequence continues at coordinate 25,185,921 of NC_089532.1, read as the reverse complement.
GAAGTATTTTTGATAGCAAGGGCAGGAGTGAAACCAGTCTGCAGTTTTCAACCTGGGCTGCGTTGAGTGTAGGTTTCATGAGCAGTGGGGTGACCTGAGCTTGTTTAAATGCTGTGGGGAACACATCTGTTGTAAGTGAGGAGTTGATGATGTGTGTGACTGCGGGGTTAAGTGCTGGGGAAATGGTCTGTAGAAGGTTGGATGGCATTGGGTCCAGCCGACAGGTAGTGGAATGAAAGTCCAGCAGAAGTTTGGAGACTTCCTCCTCAGTCAGAGGGGAGAATGAGGAGAGTCCAGCCTTGTTAGCTGGTAGCTGCAGACTGAGTTGGTCAGGCTCAGAGAACTGGTTACTAATGGCAGAGACCTTATCAGTAAAGAATGAGGCGAACATGTCTGCAGTGAGCAGAGTGGAGGGTGGAGGAAGAGGCGGATTGAGGAGTGAGTTAAAAGCAGAGAACATTTTCTGAGCATCTGTGGTGCCACAGGTCTTGTTCTGATAGTAAGTGGTCTTAGCTGTTATTAAACTGGAGGATAATGATGCTAGGAGACCCTGATAGTCACTGAAGTTAGTGGGCTCTCTAGATTTCTGCTATTTTCTCTCTGCCGCTCAGAGCTCTGCCCTTTGCTCTCTGAGGACTTCAGTGAGCCATGGACTGTGGGGGTTGTTGCAAGCAGGTTTGGATGTTAGAGGGCAGAGATTGTTAAGAGAGGAGGCCAGTGAGGAACAGGGTGTGTCTGTAGCCTCATTGACAGGGAGTGAGGAGAATTCCTTATGAGGAGGCTGGTAGCCAAGACCTCATTGGAAAGTTGAGTTGGTGTGAGGGACTGGATGTGTCAAGGAAAGGAGACCAATTGTGGAGGAACATGAGGATGTTCCAGTAAGGAGATTATGAATTGAATAAAGAAGTGGTCAGACAGATGTAGAGGGGTGACAGTCAGATTTGCTGTGGAGCAGTTTCGAGTCAAAATTAGATTAAGACTACTGCCTGCTTTGTCTGTGGGAGGGGTGGAAACCCTTTTTGAGGTCATATGAGGACAAAAGTGACAGGAAGTCAGCTGCTTGGGTTTTGTCAGTATGGACAGGGAATTCCATAGGCCAGGAGTAAAGGAGGAGTGTGTAGAGGAGGCTTTTCTGAGTGAATAGAGGTTCTCGGGGTTGCATTGTCCGTGACAGATGCTATTTTTTTGAAAACCTTGCATGACAGGGATGTCTTTGTAGCACATGGTGAGTGAGGTAGGCTACGTGAATAGATAGTAGAAAAGGAATAACCAGTTGATGTCCTTGCTTGGTGGACTTGCATAGGTAGACTCGCAGGCCTTTACCCAATTCGGTCTTAACATAATAAGGTCTGACGCACATAGACTGACGCTACAGTGCAGCTTGTATGTTTAAGTTCCAGGAATTATCATGGATGAACCCGCCCCTTTCAGATTTTCACAGAGGCAACAACAGAGAGTGTGACCCATGTCAGCTGACCCAACTATCAAAACTTAGAGAGTGAAACCAGGATGTGCTCTGCTCCAACAAATCCTGACAACAGCTTAAATCTGAATCAAACTCAAAAACAAAGTTTCAAAAACACTTACCAAACAATTATCTCCTATGTTCTAGATCAGAGCTATTCATAAATAAATTAATCATTTTTCCCTGACCTACTGTCTCTCCGGGCCAGAATTCAATCTTTGAGCCTCCAACGGTGTCAGGAGCTTTTGGGGAGGTGTCTGTTGAGAGACCCCAATCTCATTTTTGATGTGATGATGGCCAGCGCTCCTCCACCAGGTCCTCCTGGCCAGGACCCCAACCAACCTGAATTGTATGTCTGCATGAAATACCCAATAACATGAAAAGAAAGTGGTGTGGCCAGAACCACAAGACTGCATTTTCCTGCTACCACTAGAAGACCTCTACATCCTCCATGAGGGTGTCCTTAGCCTGGCCCGGAAAATCTGGAATGATGTTTGGGGTCGGGAAGACCCTCCAAATCCAGGAGAAGACCACAGAAAATTCCTCTGTGCTGCTTACCGGCAGTTTGTTGTGTAGCAGTATGAGTCCCTGGGGCGAGGCAATAGAACTGTCATCCTGAGCTGTTGTGTATGGAGGATTAGGGAACTGTGGTGGAAAACTGCCTTTCCATGATCAGACAAATGTGCCAGTGAGAGTGCAAAGATAGCATTATGCCAATACCAAGAGACAGTTCCCATGGAGTTAACAAGAAGGCTAATCTGTGATATAGCATTTTGGTTTTCTGTGTGAAATGATTAAAGGCTGCCAGGTCTGTTTTTAGTGTGAGGAAAAAGGCGAAAGATGCTGAGGCAGTCATTTTTAAGATAAGTCACACTTGTATTATCACCAAAGCATCAAGGTAACTTATGAATCTCAGAAATAATGACTGGTTGAATATAATTAAAAATGAGGTGGAGACTAGAAACCAAACCCCACAATAGGAGGTGTTATGAAAAGTATATAATATGAGGTTTTATGATTTTGCATCAGGTTTCTTCTTTGTCCTGGGACAAAAGGCCTCGGTTTGCTCTGTATCTCTTTATGCACAGTAAACCTATTTACATTGAACTCTACCAGCTTCCAGTGTATTTTTGAGTCTTTTCTTTTAAATATTTTATTATATTTCATTATATTTTATTTTATAAATTTTGAGTTTAATACTAAGTTGTGGGTGACTTGATGATTTATTGGCCCATTTGAAGATTTTTCCACAACAGAACGATACCCTGACCCCCACCACTGATATGTGGGCTTTATACCACATAGGATTTGACAAATTGACCACTTATGTTTACATATTTAAATTTCAGCTATTGATATTACATCTATCATGTTGTTAGTTTGCCATGCCATTGTTTTGTTTTTTTAATAAATAGTTAGTGGTTTCAGGTGGTGGCCATAGTGGGGTGGGGGTGGGGGGCTTCAAACTTCAGGTGAGGATTTGAGTCACATCCTCTCTTATGGTTGGCTGTTCATGTAGGTAGTCCTTGGCCTTGCTAATGAACAAAGAATAGCATGTTAGTTTTTAATTCAGTTGTTTGGACTATAATGCTTCACGCATACAGCCAAGGCTACAATGTCTTAAGTTTTTCCTTGAATCTATTATTAAAAAAGGCTGAAATTTCCATGTCTTATGAAGCAAGCCTTTGTTATACCTCATTTTACTATGCATGTGAGAATTACTTATGGCCAAGGATTGTGGATTGAAATAAGTGTGGAAATGTGATAAGTGATCAAAAGTGATAGGCCATAAGTCATATTAAGGGCATGGCAAAATAGACAAAATCAAATATCACAATATCTTTGACCAAATAACTCAATATTGATATTTTAAGGATACCTATTGGTTCAAGAAATTTCAACAAAAGAGATTTTTGATAAAATAGTAATAGGGGTATGATGACCAAGAAAGTAGAGGCTAAGAAAGAAATACAGCTAGCTAGAACAGTCTCAGTTTAGAAAACTGCTTCCTTTTACTGTAATGTAGCCACTGAAACCAGGAAAAGGCACTTAGGCTGTATCACAACATTACAATATCCTAAATCACAGCCAATATTAAGTCTGACATCACTTATCAATATGATAGATACTATATCACCCAGCCCTAGGTCATGTCTGCAGCAGTGCTCTGGAGTGTGTGTAAATTTTGTCCCCAAATGAAAATGAATGAAAGGTGGCGTATGCCAGAATTGGTATGAAAACATGCAAATTGGGTTTCTGAAGAAGTTTCTGTGGAAGGAATGTTGAATAAGGCCCACTGAAAGAACTTCTATACCTTGTCCTCGGCTGACTTCTGTCTGTAGTAGCTCCTCTGCAGTTGGAGGTGGAATACCACATGGCCCATCATCCTTCCACAAGTCATCAGGCCTCTGGCTTCTCACACGCAGCATGTGTGCTTTATACAGTCAACATGGCCTGCAGCATGAACATGCATAATTTTCAGCTTATATAAAAGTAACACACTTCTGTTTTAGTGGGTATATTGTTGTTAATTTTAAGAACTTACTCAGTGGTACTCCATCAGCTTTTCTTTGCACTGGTCGGCAGACGTGATGATTATAATCCAAACTGACATGTAGGGTGCGAGCTGAATAGACAGGCAGGGTGGAGCTGAATCTCTTACCGGCATACATGAGTATGTGGTTGTGAAAGGACTCAAGTTCTGCTGTAGACCTTAAGAGTGAAAACCAGGTATTAGCTCTTTTATATTGTCATGAACTTCGAAGGCTTAAAAACATACTAGTTGAAAAATATCAAAATCAGTATTGGACAGTAAAAAAAATGATGTGATCAAGTACTGCAGAATTTACAATTATCTGTATTTTAGAGACTTGTCAGGAAAGGACGCACTCTCTTTTTAATAAGTCTGTCTTGCTTTTATTTGGGTCGCTCTGCAGTGTAGGCAGTTGTTGCCAATGCTGGAATAGCAACTTTTTCTCCAGGCCATTGAATCAGGCTTTCACCATCTGAAGGGATGGGAACAGCCAATAAGAATGCCCTCTTTCTGAAATGGATCTTGATTGGCCCTAAGTCTCCCGTCACAGGCTAGATTTTCTAAAGCCTGAATACAGAGCCAAGAGGAGGTGTAGAAGTCTAGTTTTCTCCCAGACTACTTGAGTTACAATATGCAGAAAGACACTCTTCTAGACTTTCTAGATGTTATTGGACCAAATTGATCATTGAGTTCTGAATTGAATTCTGATAGTGAATCATTTCATGGGGTTGTGTGACTCTTGAAATAATTTATCCACTGTTTTACAGCTGCGACAATAGCGACAGAGTAAGCTATGGCAGAGCCTATGATGTAAGCACATGTCAAGAGTGTTTTTGTGATTACACTCACTGCCAGAAGAAGGAGACAAAAGTCCCGCACTCCAGCTATAAAGCTGTACTCAATACTTGAAGCAAGAAAGGTGAGGGGAGGGATCATTTAACAAGTGAATGGATGGATGAGGAAAAACTTAGTAACCTTGGCCCTGCTAGTAGAACAGAAAAAGAAATTACCTTAAGGAGTTTTGCACTGAATGCTTTACTTTCCATCTTTTTTTTCTTTTGAAAAGCTCACTGTGATAACTCTTTTTCAGTGTATGATGCTGTGTTGAATAGTGTGTTATCTTGAGACTTATACACCAGAGATTCAATGTCCTTACAAACAAGCATATGGTAGCTCATCTGATGATGGAATAGTCCATTAATCTGCTTTGCGCACAGGAGTTGCAAATTGATGACAAATAAAGAAATACTTTTGAGAGAGTTTTGTAAGTATTTGCAGAGCACATGAATCGTACATGAAGAATAGTAACATAATTTTATAAATATCTTAACATTATAATAAATCTATAGCTGTTCAGTGCTCTCTTAGTTGCTCGAATGCCTACCTTCCCCTGTTCTAGCACATCCCAAAAGTGTTCTATTGGATTCGGATCTGGTGATCGGGGAGGCCATTGAAGTACACTGAACTCATGTCATGTTCATGAAACCAGTATGAGACGACTTTTGCTTTGTGACATGGTGCATTATCATGCTGGAAGTAGTCATTAGAAGAAAACATCTCGATCGCCCCCTGGTGGCTGGCTGCAGTATAGGTCATAAATCTTGCCCCCTCTATGTTAGCAGATAGAACATGAGCCAAACTAAAATATCAAAGTACACATGAATTATTTTTTTTTTTCCCAAAAATGGTTTCTGTCATTTTAGGTAGTTCTTATCACGCTGATGAGATGAGATGAGATGAGATGAGATGAGATGAGATGAGATGAGATGAGATGAGATGAGATGATATACTGTGCAGGCTCCAAACACAAGCAAGATGGCAGCTCCTGGGAAGGAGATATTTTGGCTTCACTTTGCATAGCAGTAGAAAGTGGAGACGTGTCATCCATCTTTATATACAATAATAACAGTACTCAGATAGGCTGTGGCATTCAATAATTTATGACCGGTTCAGAACTTTTCGAGTCTGTCTTAAAACAACAGTCATATGAACAGTGAAAGGGGTTTTCCTCGCTGTAATCATTCCTCCTGTTCATACTGACTATTAAAGGATGCCCTTCAAATGTGCCTCAATGTAAGTGATGGGGGCCAAAATCCACAGTGTGTCCACACAGTCATTTAGTGCAAAAATGCATTTAAAAGTTTATCTAAAACTAAAATGAGGCTTCAGCAGTCTGAGCTAGCCAAAGTGGATATCTGCCACATTTACTGTCTTTTTAGCATGAAACTCCCTCTTTGTGTTTCCTCGGATAATGTTTCCCTGTTGAGCTGTGGTGGAAATATAGTGACAAAAAGAGGGATTTAGGCACTGGGATTAGCACAGGGATTCCCCCTTCCTGGTCATGACATCACCAAGAATATAAACACCTGAGACAGTCCCTAAACTGTGCTTCCAGCTATTTGCACGGCTGACGTAAGGAAGTATGTACATACATAACTAGACCACACCATCTCATTTTCTTTTTGATTAACCAAGTACATTACTTGATCCAAAGAAGGAGACCACTGTGCAACCCAGGGCTCCCACCTTTCCTGCAGAAGTGAAGAAGGAGGATAACCCCGCTTTTCTTCATGAGGCAGATGGTGAGTCAGTCCAGCCCAAAATAGCCTATGTATAACACAGAGTTTACACGCCAGGACGTGTTCAGCTGTTTACACTGATTTTACCTCTTAAGGAAAAGTCTGACATTAATGTTTTATTGAAAATCAGCTGAGGTGTGGCTCTACTGCTGCTGTTTTTGTTGATATTTAATTTAACCTCTTTCTCATTATCTGACACACTGACATGAATCCTGCTGTTGTTTCAATCTGTAGGGAAAATATAAAATATTTATATATAAATATAAAATAGTACATTTGAATACAGTTGATGAGTATTATTAATCTAGATATGATGACCAAATAAGAAGAGCAAAGTGAAAAAATGGTACACCCGTTGAGTGCTACAAATCCCTATTAAAATGATAGAGTGATATAATATTATATTTTAATTTACTTATATAAGTAAATTGCTTTTTGGTTACATTAAAAAAAGATAATATTTAGGAAATCACAAAATATTATAGGTGAAAAATAGGGGGGGAAAGTACTTCGTAGTACCCACCAGGGTTCATCTACTCCATTATTTTATCAGTATTTTTACTTTGAGTTGACTTCAATGAAGTTTATTGTTGTACTTAGAAAATCAAATACTGTGTACATGTTTTATGTTTTATGTGAACAATGTTTTATTATGAACATACAATTGAACTTCCCATTAAAGAAAAGTTACAAAATTGTTTGTGTATGATGTCAGTTATAGAAAGAAAGAAAATTGGAATGGGCAGGTCAGAATTTAAAAAAAAATGGAAACAGCCAGAATTGGCCAACAAAAATTGCCATGGGTTCATCTCTAGAACTGTCTATTGAATCCACTATTGTGACAATATAAATAAACTGGATAGTATATTTTCTCTAAAAGAAGAACAAACACAAATCACAGACATATGAATGCTACACCATCACAGCTCATTTCTGCACGCTGTAGTCTGTTTACATTTTTCCGTTGTTCAGCATTATGCACACGTTTCGTTGTCCTGCTTAGTTATAGGTCTATCCAATTGCATGGAGTGGTTATCTGAGTTACTGTAGCCTTCATGTCAGCTCGAACCAGTCACTTCTCCTCTGACCTCTCTTGTCAACAAGCCGTTTCTGTCCACAGAACTGCTGCTCACTGGATGTTTTTTGTTTTTCGCACCATTCTGAGTAAACTCTAGGGACTGTTAAGCATGAAAATCCCAGGAGCCAGCAGTTTCAGAAATACTCTAACCAGCTTGTCTGGCATCTGGAAGCTCCTGACATCTGCATGATTTTATGCATTGCACTGCTGCCACATGATTGACAAGTATACAGGTGCTCCTAATAAAGTACTCAGTGTGTGTATATTGAAGAGAATAGTTTTGACACTGAGTTGACAGGTGATTTAGATTTATTTCTTTCTATAGGGAACTACTACATTTACCAGCAAACAGCAACTTTTAATGACTTGGACAGCCATGCAAACTAATTTTGTGTGTTGTAAACAAATGTTTGAAATATTGAAAATTTGTATAATTGAAAATTGTGCAACCAACCGACATACATGGCATCTTCAAATGGGATGTTGAAAAGCAACATTTTATTAAGGCTTAAAGTTATGCATAGTTAAGAGTGTGGCTACTTAGATTGACAGGTGCTACCACAGCAACAATGTTAGTTAGGTAACATAACCATGGTGTAACCCCAGATTCACAGAATATAGGTGTAACCATAGCTATGACAGTGTTTTTTTAGGTCATGACAGTTAATTGTAACATTTTGGTCACCTAAAAAAATTATTATTAATTATTATTATTAATTAATTTTTTTTTTTTACAGTCTAAGCCAGTGACTGGTCTTTTACTTTCTCAACCTTACATAACTGGAATGTACAATCTGCTCAGATTACTATAGGGTGAGCTAGACTGATACAAAGCTTTCAATGCATACAAAGTAAAACCAAACAAACATTAATTAATTAGGATTAATTTAATTAATTAGGTGTAGTTTAATTAATTCGGATTTCTATGTTACTACTGACTATCACAGTTTTCTATGGAGACATGCATAGCCATGAGTGCACCCAGTTTAATGTCATTGAATAAAGAGCAGTTTTACCCTTCCTCCCTCAGCTTGACAGTGCCTATCACCCGCTGCTAACGATGCACACCTATCACTAATTAAGCAGATGATCTGCCCTAACATCACAAAACACAAAAACCCCACCATCACAGCAGGACTGAAGCCCTGCAGCAAAACATAACTCTGTGAAACACAAAATACTCAGCTGAAACTTGTATTCTGCCATTTGTGTAACATGACCGATAAATGAAGAGATAAACTGAAACACTGGACTGAAATTAATGATTTATTACACAAACAAACACTGTTAATGCTGGGAAACTGGGGCTAGTTAAAAGGGAGATGAGCAACATTTTCACATTGAATTATTAATTATGGAAGAAACACATCAGAGTAAAAAATTACTTTACTCCAGTGTCTGTCATAGCTTGTATCACAAACTGCCGTAATCTTTCTGTCTTTCAGATAAGAACATGAATATTGATCCAGCCATTAGTTACTCCCCAATTATAATAGAGTAGCCAGAAAAGCCCCTTGTTCACTCAGGTACACTTTATTATGTTTATGTATTATGCTAAGCTTGTCCATTGTATCAGGAGTACACTGAGGGACACAAGGATCATTAAAGCAGTTATAATTATAATTTTCCATAATAACAATGTGTAATGTGGCAGATGTCGCTCGTAGTGATGAACCTACAGAGAATTAACAGTGACTCTGTAGCTCCTCTTGGCTTTATGGAGCTTTATAGCAAGTTTGAGCTCATTGTTTAGATGTCCAGCTGCAACTTTACTGTTCTTTACTGCTCTCATAGTGTTTTTAGGCAGCTGTTTTTAGAGAAAAAGCTCTAAAAACCTGTACACACTGTACAAAGTCTGCTTAGCTCCAAATGGAAAACAGACACAGTTAGCTGTAGACTAGCTGATGAACATAGTGGAGCATTTAGCCACTAAAGAGCCAGATATTTCCCTCAGGAGTTGATAAAGAGCAAAAAGAGAGTGAACATGGGACTTACATTCATCAGGTCGACAGAAAAACAACCAAATGAATGAAAATGTTGCTCTGTAATTGGTGGATGTGGAAATAAGCAACTGTTTGCTAACAAGAGCAACTTATCAGTTTAAAAGGTCACACTGTGTTTACAACTTGAATTAAAAATCAGTTAATGTAGGTTTGTCACGTATGTACTAAGAATGACTACAATAGTGTTAGTAATTCTTAACATTAATTGTAATGTCACACAACAAGCATACTTTATTAGCTTCACCTACACACCAATTTACTCTACTAGCTAACAGTGAAGGCTGTGATGTATTTACGTTTGTAATACCAATTTGAATCCATAAAACACCCCTTACATTCGTATTGCCATTAAAAATTATTTCAAACACTTTTTGGACAAAGTAACACTGAAATAACTTTCGGATCCAGCCTGTTTTCACATATGTTAGCATATAGCCTACAGTATGTTAGCTCATATTTATCGACATACTCCTAATATCCTGTAATACTTATTGTTACCTCAAAATATAATATTATTCACCCCCAGTGTTTGGTACTATTTGATGTCTCCATGGTCCACCTCTACTAAAAATGGCCTTATAAAATCAATAAAAATGTCGCTACTCTCTCTCAATCCACTCTAAAAATGAGCTAAACTACACTGTTCTTATTTGCATTTGTGAATTTGCCACATTTTATTAAAAAAAATGCTGGCACAGATATATTTTTGGGAGTAGGATTCTAAAAAGATGACACATTTTCAGAGTTCCAAGTTGCACCCTGTTTTTTTGTTTTGTTTTTGTTTTTACAAAACAGGAGCTCAGATCTGCCAGTGTCAGGGAAAAGTGTCTCGGGCAACAGATTGAACTGTCTTGAAAGTCGTCAGTAAATGACAGGGATTGATCTTTGTGATTGCGTGGATTTCCTTTATCACTTTCATCTTCCAAATCCAAACAATCTCTTAAATCTTACACACCTTCTGCAGCCACAAAGCTGGTGTCTGTTGCTTCCGTTCAGGCTCTGAAAACCCCCTTTTCAGCTGTCTGTTTCCCAGTGCATCATGAGTCTGCAGTGGCAGCTTCAGGATAATCGAAAGTGCCACTGTATGTTTCTGTAGATTTATCGAGGAAATGTAAAATGCTGCCATGATGTCCACTACTGGGGTGAAAAATGGGAAGACGGAAACATCTTGGAAAAGATGAAGCAGTTATTGAAAATTGCTGATGTTGGCGGAGAGTAGATACAGCATAAGAAAAATGTGTCACAGGCAAAGGGAAAGATTAGTTACTCCAGAATGCGGATTATATGCTTTATGGGAGCAGTCCCAGTGGATGCTGTGTCAAATTAACAGCCTACTTACGTTCTAGGACAGTAATGCATCTTGTGAGTCCAACGATATAGTGCCACCAGCCACATAGTTCATGGAGTCTGTCTCAGTCTAAACAAGACTAAATGTCAGTGCTACCATGAAGCTGTAGGCTAATGCGCATTACGCACCAGAACAAAACAGAAAAATGAAAAGACAACTTTGCTTTTCTTAGACTGTGGGTGGAAAAAAAGTGGAAAAGTTTTTTCCTGGGGATGTTGCTAAAGGAAAGGCCATATTCAAATCAAAGAGGTTTATTTTCTGTACAGTAGCTATTTTAGGACATCTCTGACTTCTGTCAGCTCTGTGAACTCAGGCCAACAATAGCAATGTATAAAAAACAATGCAGCAGTCTAAAATTCAGTGGGACCAAACTTTTCATGGCAACAATGAACCTGCAAATAATGAATTCCCTGTTTTCGCAATTGAAATGTCTCAGAATCTACAGTAGTGAGAACACTTGATTGCATAAAAGGGTCTAAGTCTAAAGATGTCTTTGATATTGATGCAAATTAAAAAAAATAATAAAATCAATACCATGTAAGCCTTTAACTCAACTGATAAATCTATCAATAACAAACACCTATTTTCCTTCTTCCTGAAAAGCTGCAGTAGTGACCCTTGTCTTCAGGTGAAAGAACTATCCCATCAAATCATAGACCCATTAGTATCCTCCCAGTAGCGTAGTTTATGATCAGCTAGTCTCTCTTTTCTCACTCTTTTAAATGAAGGTGAATTTTCTCTACACCCAATGCAATTTGGTTTCTAAAAGCATCATTCTACAAAAAAGGCAAATTGCTTTTTTGTTGAACCAATCAAAAGTTATGTTGATGAAGGTGGTATTGTTGGAGCTGTGTTTTTAGATTTTAAGAAAGCACTTGACACAGTTAATCATAACTTTTTACATTTAAAAAAATTCTAAATTAAATTTATTTGCCAATGCCCTGACCTGGATGGAATTCTAATTAAATAAGAAGAAACAATGTACAAGAGTGGGTGATAAGTGTTCCTCATTTGCTAGTTGGGGTATATCTTGGGACCAATTTTATTTGGTATATATATTAATGATCTTCATCATGTAAGTCCAGATGTTAACATCCAAATGTATGCTGATGATACTGTGATTTTTACCCGTGCAAGATCTAAAGAACATGCTGCAGCGAAACTGACAGCTGCAATGAGCAAGGTATCAGACTAGCTTGCTGATTGATGCTTTACCCTTAATGTAAGCAAAGCAGTTTGCATGTATTTTACAGTGATGATCAATAATTCAGTTCTGACATTTTAATTAATGGTGAAGTCATCGCATCTATGACATGTTAAATATTTAGGCATTATAACTGACACAAACCTGTCTTTTAAAAGACAAGTTAGTAGAGTCATCAGCAATGTTAAGTTTAATCTGAATTTTAAGAGCATCAGGCAAAAGTTTTCTCTGTTTGCTCCAAAGCTTTTTGTACACACTATGATTTTTTAACCATCTGTCTTACTGCATAACAACCTGGTCACAGGCAGGTGTGACTACACTGTAATAAATTGCTGTAAAAATACAGCCACACTCTAACAGTAAGGTACTGTTCTCTCTGATGCTTTCTGATGCTTTTTGGAGCCAAAACCTTGCAAATCTACTACACATCAGTGAATGCTAACATTAGTCCAGCCTGGTTTATACCTACACCTTATTTACTATCTAAAGCACATAACAGTTGAAGTTTATTCAAATATATAGCCAAGTTGATTAAGATATGATGATATATGTAAGATATGTTTGCTGTTGAGCCCCAAAAGTGTTTCTAAGCTGTACCTAGGTTGCTGCAAATATATTGTAGTTTGTTGGCAAGCTGTAGTAAAACCTGGGACATAATAGATGATTTCTTACATGATGTTTTATTACATGTACTTCATTGTCATTAACCCTGAGAGGGGAACAGAGGCCAGCCAGGGAAAGTAGTGCCAAGAAGACAGGTGAGCTCACAATGAATCCTCATCACCACTTTTCTGAGGAACTTGACGTCACTTCATAAGGGTACGTTCAGTGTCCTTGTTTAAAATGTTTTTCTCTCCCATTCAATTGTTCCACTTCTCTTTCTCTCACTCTGTGCTGTGAGCCTTGAAGCCTGGATGCCGACCTTCTGCCAATTACAACAGAGGACATTTGAAGGCATTACAAATTTTGTATCCTGCAGTCTGTTTATTTGTGCTTTTATATTTTTTAACAGTAGTTTGCAAAGCAGTTACTATTTAGACTCATTACTAAGTTTTGCTGGCAGCAAAGGATATTATAATTAACAGGTTTACAATGACCCCCTGTGAAAAGGCATGAACCTTGAGAATTATTTTTCAAACACGTATACTTGAATATACTTGGTGTATTTGAAAGCTTTTGAATAAATGTTCAATTCCATAAAGTTGTCACTTGTCTCATCCTCTTTTGTGCTAGATGTTAAGGGTTATGCATTTTTAAATTAGCTCTGAGCTGATCTCATTACTGAACCATTAACATTGAAGACACATTGTTATTTACAGTATATGTCTGCAATATATAGTTGTTTTTATTAATATGGATAAGAAGAAAACTACAGTAAGAAACTGTTCATATAATAATAAATATTAATAAATATATATAATAAATAATAATAAAAATACAGTATATTACTGCAGGCTTAGCTAAAAAGCCTGAAGCTCACATTCTACAGCAGATTACTGTAGTAATTTTTACAGCAATTAACTGTTAAGGTAAATTATGACACTGTAAAAAATGGTAAAATGTTGGCAACTACAGCTGCCCATAGTTTGCTGTAACTTTACAGGGAAATTTGTTACAGTCTACACTCAAGCATGTGTACTTGCTCTATAAACAAATCCTAAAAGTACTAGATAAAAAACTAAGGGATCATCATCACTGTAATTTCCTGAAAAAACAGAATTTCCTCAATTTTGATAACTTCCTATTTTACTCTGATGCATGCCTGATGTTTAAAATTATTCATAATCTTACACCTCCTCCTCTTGGAGGATGCCTGGCCTATCCTGGCAGTGGAAGTGCCAGTATAACTAGAGCATATGCTAGGGGTGACTGGGTGCTGCAGTTCAGAAAGACAGCATTTGATTAATCTGCTTTCTTGATTAAAGCGAGGAAGTGGAATTCCATACCCACAAACATTAGAGACTTGGGAAGCTGTGCAGTGTTTAAAACCACCCTCAAGCTTTGGCTGAAGTCAGCACAAGTGTCACCACCAATGATTGCCATTTATGTATTTATTGTATTATCATACTGATTCTATTTATTATCTCCAGGTGATATAATGATGGAAAGAGTTCAAAGATTCAAAACATATTCCTTTTCCCACAAGCCCAAAAAAAGACAGGCATAATTAGGAGAAAAACAAGAGCCCATAGGAACCCCAATCTTTTGTATGTATACTTCATCCATAAACTAAAATATTATTATTGTGAATGACCCAGTCTGTCAGTTTCAATTGAAAGTCAGAGGAGGGTGTAGAGTTCCTTCTGTCTGAAAGGTAGTAACTTACAGCAATTAACCCCTCTTGGTGGTCAATATTTGTATACAAACTTTCTGTAGGTAAGTAGGTAAAAAAGCTGCTATAACAGGGTGTTCAGTTCAATTCATTAACAATGATACAGCCCTCATCAAGCACCTCTGTCAGTGGAGCATCAAACTGTTTTTCATGTTCAGTAAGGGATTGCTATATAGTCTTTCATAATACTTGGTGTCAAGTTAGCGATGAGCCTCTTTGATGTATTTGTTCTTGGATAACACAACTACAGTGCCACCCTTGTCTGCTGGACGAATAAAGATATATTGATTATTAGAAAGTTCATTCAAGGCAAGGCGCTCTTTGTTTGACAGGTTGGACTTGGGAGTGAAAGGGTAAGCATTTAATAATTTATTAACCTCAAAGTCCACTTTTTTAGGAAACATAATGAGTGCTGGGTTGGACACTGTAGGTGAGACTGAGATTTAGGTTTAAAGTTGG
This sequence comes from Thunnus thynnus, assembly GCF_963924715.1. Taxonomy (NCBI): domain Eukaryota; kingdom Metazoa; phylum Chordata; class Actinopteri; order Scombriformes; family Scombridae; genus Thunnus; species Thunnus thynnus. Next base: position 25,170,920 of record NC_089532.1, on the reverse strand, counting down.
TAGATGAATCAGTTGTATTGACAGGGGTATCCACATTAGGAAAATTATATGTAGGGCCAGCATTATGGAAATACCCCATTTTGAGATGGAGATTGCGGTAAAAATGGAATAAATCCACTCTAGTATTGAAAACACAGGTGTTGTCAGTAGGAGCAAAAGACAAACCTTGTCAGTCAAAACTGTGAAGTGGTCTTTGTTTAAGTCCACATCAGAAAGATTAATTACCGCTGATAGCACCTCTGTGTTTTGTTCCTCAGTCCCTCTCTCCTCCCTGTAGGTGGCCGATGTGCGTCTCGTACCCTGGCGTGTCCTGCGTTTGTGTGTGGCTTGCCAGGATGTGGAATAGGTGGCCATTTTCTCTTGGAAAAATCCTGATCTATAGATACATTGGATCTCTTGTCATTCTCACTGCTGGTGAGGTTGAAAGAGACCTTTCTGATGTCTTACCCATGTGGGTCTCAAACCTACATTTCCAACAGTAGACACGATCCTGTTCATTGTCAGTGTCTCTTTTGAATTTCTGGAGTTTTATCTTCTTGACAGTTCTCCAGTCTCCAGCTTTCACAGGTTGACGTTGAGTTTGTGTTGCTAATTGTTCTGATGATGTAGGGAGTGAAGCTCTGATTTCTTCACTGTTGGTTTGCAGTTTCTCCCTCTGTGCTTTGCTATCCTCAATCTTTTCACCCCCACCACCTCAAAGAAATCTTCCCATATGGGCAATTCCAATGCCTGTGGCGTATTTGTGATCAAGAGGCTGATTTTGTTGAACAGGCTGAGGCCATGTCCAATATGTTTTCAGACAGAGCTTACAAACACAGGGTGATTAAGCAGGCATTTGACAGAGCACAGTCACTTGAGCGGGATACTCATGTCAGTCTCATCCATTTTTTGTCACCACATATAGTACACATGCTGAATAAATCAAACAGATCATTAAAATAAACTGCGCCATTCTTGAGAGTGACACCCTTTTGAGTTTTCCCTGAACCCCCTATTATTTCTTTTATATGCATCCCCACTCTTAGAGATAGGCTCACTGGTTCACATCTTCCAGCAGATATAAAAGGTATTTCTTTGACCAAACCGGTTGGCACTTTCAACTGTATGCATTGCCCTTACTGTGACAATGTACAAACTAAATGCTTTGTTGATGTCAACACAAGGAGGACTTAATTATTTTCTATTTGTTTCACCTGTCATGTTATTCTCTGTGTCATGTAATTGCCTACCATTGGCTGTTGCCACTATATAGGTCAAGCCACACCCATATTGTTTGTTTTCAAGTCCTGACGAAGACCTACAGTGGTCAAAATATGTTTTTTTAAAATGATTTAGCCACTAAAATAAAGCCTTTTTAATACTTCCTTCCTTGCTGTCATATTTTCTTATATTTGGAGTGCCTGGATTGCCTTCTTTTTTGAAGCAACCATTTTTCTCCGTGTTCCAAAAACACCCGCCACATTTTCGATCTATGTTTGATTATACAGAGCAACCATTCTTTTCCTTCACTTTGTTATTTGTTGCAGGGACCAGAAGTTTGATTCATTCCAGGTAATGCACAGCCTTGTCACTTTTAAAAAGAGGTTAACTCAAGCATTATCTTCAAGCAACATTCTACGAACCCTAAACATGAATCAACCTCAGGGGCACAACGCTTTATTCAGAGCCTTGATATGAAAGAGCCTGCAAGGTTCCTCAAAAAGCCTCTGTCACTTCTAATCACTGACGTATTGTGCAGGCAGGGAGGAAATTTGTGAGATTTTATGCATAGTCAGTTCCGATGATCATCCTCCCCATTGTTGCTGTCCGTGGCGCTGAAATGACAGCATCATTATTGTCTCTTTGAGCACAGTGGCGACATGGCCTCGTTCCCCCTGGCCTGATGAAATAGGAGAAAGGAAAGGAGCGGCAATGATTGCGCGTTCTCTCTCTCTCTCTCTCTGACAGTTTCCCTTCATGCATACATGTGCTCTGATCTGAGAAAAGCACCACCTACAGAAGCTCAAACTTCATCATCAGGAAATCAAAGAAAAACATATCACAGTGCAGTGTTTCATTAACACAAGAGCAGAACAGAATCATCACAAAAATGATTACTCACCAAAGATTGAGATGAAAATCTAAAAATAAATAAAAACACACACAAAATGATGATCTTGTATGCAGGATCTTACGGTCTCTGAATCATAGAGATCTTATTTTTTCATATTTGAAATTACTTGCTCATTGTAGCTTGTGGTAACTCTCCCCTGACAGATTGCTCATATAAAAATGTCATTTATATTAAAAACACACAACATGATTACCTAATTATTTTTTAGTTATGAAAGCATCAAGATTGTGTGCATGTTGAACACACTGACCTGCTTTGCAGTGTCACTGCACATATTATAAAGCGTGGGTTTGGAAAGGACACCTTTTCTAATTAAATAAACAAAACTACAATTGCAGACCTGTATTTAAGTTTTTCTGTTGACCATAACCATGATCTCTCCCTTTCTTAAACTAGGAGCTGGTTTTTGAATTCACAATGCTGTAAGTAACTTTTAGCAAAGAACTGAGAGAACTCCTATGTTAACAGAAGGTGTGTGATTGACACTGATACTGTGGATGACATCATCCTTTACCAATGAATTTCAGTGATTGGTTGTGAGGTGATTCATGTCAGGGCATGTGAAATTAATTATTTAACAATACACAAGGGGACAATTTAAACTAATTAAAGAGGGACAAGTGGATCCAAGTATGCTTTCAAAGTTCATAGTATATTTTTCCAAATTTCTAGCATAACGAGGCACATTACCTGCAGCAGCTAACTGCTTGTGATGTCTTAGTGACTTTAGAGTCCTAAGTCCTGACTTTTGTCAGACAGAGTTTCTCCTAACTCTACCTTTTTTAGGACTTAATTTGAGCCTAAGGATGTTTTGTGAATAAGCCCCTTGTGTCTTAATTATCCTAACCATATCTAAACCATAGTTTATTTGCCAAAAACACAAAAAAAGCCATAACTATACCATATTTGTCATGTGCATACACTGTAGAACACTACAAATGTGGACATGGACCAGCTTTGGTCTTCCACATCACGTCCAGTGGGTGCATGAATGTGAATCCTTTGTTTGTGGGTCTGCAATCAGAATCTAATGCGGGAAAGGCGGACCCTGCCAGTAACACTGAAAACTACCATAAACAGACAAATAAAGAATACAAATGCATTAAATGGTAATTAAATAGTATCAAAAATATGGTTTGGTCTTATGAAAATCTTAAGCATATAACTTTAATATGCTTGATATACTGTACATGACAAAAACTATACTTAAAGTATGTAATTGTTTTCTATTTCTGTACAACAAACTACTACTTATTCTTCATGGTCATGTACCCCCTCGATCCAAAAGAATCAACATCTTTCCTCTTATATCTCTGGATTTTGCCATGCTGCTTTCATAAATGAGGCCTCAGACTTGTTAATGAGATCTATGGGCTATGCTCTAGTGACTACAACAATAATTGCCTCCACACCAGTGCAGATCCTGTTGCTTTGCTTTTTGGCGGCTGGCAGGCTTCAGTGGTGCCACCCACATACACCTGAAGGAATTCAAGATCTTCATTAAAATGAGGAGAGGGCTCCTGTTTCTTACATCACTGCCTCCCCCCACTCCCCTCATCAATGGCAACAGGTTAGTGTGAATACATCCATTAAATTGGATTTCTGGCCTGCAGGGAGTGACAAGCGGAAAGAGGTGTTTGAACCAGGAGAGAAGGATGGTGTGCATTTTTGGGGTGACGGGAAAACAGTCCCTGTCGTAATAACATGGCTATTTGGTCTGCTTAAGCCCCAATTTCCACAGTTCAAGCCATTGATGTGTTTCAGACACAGTCAATTTGGGGGATGGCTGATCACAATGAAATAGCTGTGCGAGGTGTCCAGTTTGGAGTGGAAAATTGTCCCAAGAGTAATTTGTTTGCAAACTAAGAAAACAATTTTTTGTTCAGAAATGTATTTAGTGTGTGTCACTCCCTTCTGCTCATCCTTTGTGTCCTTCCAACTTTTAAACTGGTTTCATTATCACTATGTAGCTAAACTGTCGCCTTCTGTCTCTGCCGCTTGCTCTCTGCTTACACTTTACTTCACGAACCAGCCACTGAATGGAAACCAGGCCAGATCAAGCATTATGGCAGCAAGTAAGTCCATCCAAGACTGACTCATTTCCCCATGCAGTGCTTGCCCACGCCAGTGTCACACACTCTTGATTCACACTGGAGTTTAGTCAGTCATTCATAGTAACCATATTCCAAACATATTATTCACCTCATGCTTCTGTGGACCTGAGCAGATGAGGTCCCTCCAGTCCATTAGCTTCCAATTAAAACGGATCACAAAATGGTTTGAATGCTCATTTAACGACTGTTTTGGCAGGAGGCCAGTCGGCTCTGTGGGGGAAAAAACATTGCTGCAAGACAGAATCAGCCTCATGTTCTCTTAATTGGCCTTAAGCATACGACAAATCCCATCTGCTTCATGAAAATGATGCTGCCCTGATGCATGGATACAAACTTGCAGGTTGAACGTCAAATAAGTATCTATTTTTACAAAGAAGTTGGTGTAAAAATGGACTTTTTGGGGGTCAAATGCTCATACAGTTATAAATTATAAATGTTAAAAAAGAAGAAAATAGTATTTGTATTTTGCAAGCAACCTCTAAAATCTCATTACATTACATACTTTGAAAAACTATATATTTTTTCTTGCCAGAAAACACAATATCGCCATCATTGGTAAAGGAATAATTCAACATTTTGGGAAATACACTTCTTTGCTTTCTTGACAAGCTTTACACAAGAGTGTATCACAATTGTAAGCTAAATATGAATCTACAACAAGTTAGCCTGCTTTGCACAAAGACTGTAAATGGGGGAAAACAGTTAGCTTGGCTCTATGTAAAGTAACAAAATCAACCTACTAGCACCCTTAACACTTTGTTCACAAAACAAAGAGTAAAAACGACACACTGTGGTTTAACAGGGGGTCATATGCCACGTTATTTCTTGGCTGGGTGCAGTCACATCCTGGAGTTGCCTAGCAACCTAACTGTGATGATACGTCTCCATGAAATACATTAGCACATAACCCCCCTGTAAAATCACAAGATCTTACTTTTGGACAGAGCCAGGCTAGCTGTTTCCCTCTGTTTCCAGTCTACAACAGGCTGTAACAGGCCACCAGTGGTAGCTTCATATCTAATGGACAAACATGAGGTTGTAATCTCATTTTACTCTCGGCAGGAAAGCAGTTAAGTGTATTTCTCCAAATGCCAAGCTATTCCTTCAATGTTCTGTTCAGTTTTCATTTCGGCGCTCTTCCAAGATGCACTATGAGCTCAGTTTCTCTCTGAGACAAGTGATGGCTAGTCTGGTTGATGGACTGACACTGCCAAGCTCGCACACAATATCACAGTTCTGATTTTACACATCCAGATGCTGTTTCCAGCCCTCACCTGGTCACTGCAAAGCCTCGGGCCAGTATCTACTCTGTTATGTTTATATCTTATGATACAGCAATGCCCTTGTGGGATTTACAGGCACTGTGCAGTTGAAGATATCAGAAGTATAGCTGCCCCCGTTGCCTTGCTCTCATACAGAAGTGTGACATGAGCCAATATGGAAGCTGTCATTTTTACAATCTTCCATCTCATGGTGATTCAGTATGGTAAATGAAGCTGTGAGGCTGTTTACAAGGCAAGTCATAAGTGCATTTATGGTATGAATTATACTTTATGCAGGCGTCATGATCTCAGAAGCCAGCTACTGTAATAAAGATGCAACAGAAAAATACAAAAATAGCAATAAGAGCCTACAGTCATGCCACTGTGTCTGTCTGTACTAAGACATAATGGTGCTTTGAGCTAAATGCTGATGTCAGTATGCTAAAATGTTCATGATGGCAATGTTAAAGCGTCACTAGTCAAATTTTTCAATGAAAAATAAAAGACTAAGAGTATTGTGAGGGTGGTCACTTGCAATGACAGCTCTGCAGTTCCTCTCATCTTTACAAGCACTTTAGTTTCTTTCAGCTTATTATTTTGGTTTGACAGCCCACAACTTTACTATTCAGTCTCACTGCCCTCATCAACTTAATTTATAGCTGCAGTATACACATGTTTTCAGAGAAAAAGCTGTGATAAACCTATTGTACGCTATCTCTCCAGTGCCAAACAATAAAGTTAGTGACTGGCTACTGAACATGGTGAATCATTTAACAGCTAAACAGCCTGATGTTTCCCTAATTGGAGTTGGTGAAGACAAAACCTTAAAGGAGAGTTAATGTTGGACTTATGTTCATTCGGTGACCAAATATGCAACTTGAAATAAATCCAAATTTTTCTCTGTATCTGTGTGATGGCCATATCCACAGTCACACAACTGAAGGTTTAAGGTTTCACATACTCACCCACATTACCACATATACAGTTACTTTCATTTGCAGTCACTTAAATTACATAAAATACAATCACAGTTTCTCTGGTTTACCTTTGAGACCACGCTGTTTTCTAAATGAGGTGAGCACATTTAGTTTACTTTGTTGTGTCACATTACTAATACTTCTTTATGTTTTTATGGCAGTTGGCCTCCCTCTGGATTTAATCATCCACTGTTGTCCAAATCTGTTACAGTCTTGTAATTAGTCCAGTAACTCTCAAAAATCTAAATGTCCGTTTTTTCCCTCCACTGTGTCTCCACACTCAAGCAGATCTTTAACTCTGGCTTCCAGTCGTTCTAGCCTCTGTAGACCTGTAAGCACTGTCCTTCTTTCCTCTTCATATTTCCTGCATGAAATCAGGATGTGCTCCACTGCCTCTTTTTCCTGACACTGATTACAATGAGTCATATTACTAGTTTGCTTAATTATATCATATTAATTAATTTCTCTTTGGCTTTGAGTTACTGTCTGCTGAGTTCCCCTTCCTGGTCTGGAAAAAGATGTGGCTGAGGGTGGGGGGTGGTTACATGCAGAGGCCCAAGCCAAGACCAAGACGAGACCAAGAGCTTGAGCAGCATGGGGGTGTGTGAAAAGGTTGCTCCTTTCCCTTTTTACTAAGCCCTGGTTCCTGTTATTACTAGCGTTTTCATGTTAGGGCGACTGTGGCTCAGGAGGTAGAGCAGGTTGTCTACTAATCAGAAGGTTGGTGGTTTGATCCCTGACTCCTCCTGTCTGCATGTTGAAGTGTCCTTGGGCAAGATACTGAACCCCAAACTGCTCCTCATGGTTTCCCCAGCACCCTGTGGGGTAGCTTACTTGCTGTGAGTGTGGGTGTGAATGGGTGAGTGAGCAGCAAAAACATTGCAAAGCACTTGGATAAAAGCGTTATATAAATACAGCCATTATTATTATGTTAAATCACTAATTTCAGTCTAATGTTTCTGTTAATTTACCAGTCATGTTGCACAAATGTAATATGGGTTTCATTTGAGTTTTTTGTGTTTCAATTTGTGTTGTAATTTGTTGTAGGGCCTCAGTCCTGTTATTCTTTTGAGAGTTTTACGATGGCAGGGCAGATTGCCTGTTTAATCTGTGTCGGTGATAGTGACAACCAGTGTCCATCATTACCTGCACTAAGTTGTGAGTCACTAGGCACTGTCAAGTTGAGGTAGGAAGGATAAAACTGCTCTGTAGTGAATGACATTTTGTTTAATTTGTTGCACTCATAGCTGTGTGTGTGTGTGTAGCCGTAGGAAATTGTGATTGTCAGCAGTAACAGAAATCCTACATCAATGTTCTGTATGCTTTGAAAACCTAGTATCTGTGTAGCTCACCCCCACACTTACCTGAGCAGGTGGTAGGTTCCAGTTTGGTGAGGCTGAGATCGACTTTGGATTCAGTGTTATGTCTAACAAAGAAACAGTGGCTGGTGTTCTTTGATGCTATGGAAGGAGGGCCTTTTGATAAAGATGCATTTAATGGGAATTAGAGGAAAAAAATTTAATTTGGTAATGGACTGTCTGAATAAGGTAGGGTCTGAAATGTCCAGAAACTACGAGGTAGAAAATGGGACACCTCAGGGGAGTGTGATAAGTCCTATACTATTCTCAATTATGATAAATTACATTTTTTAAACTGTGTCGCTAGATATGGGAAGATCATTATTATGCAGATTATGGGGCTTTGTGGAAAAAGGGGAGAAATTTGAATCATGTAGTTAAAAAACTGCATTAAGGAATAAATCAAGTTGAAATGTGGGGTAAGAAATGAGGTTTTAGGTTCTCAAATGAAAAAAACAAAAGTAATGTTCTTTACGAAAAGTAAGATTAGAGGATATTTTCATTTGAAGCTGTACAGAAATAATTTAGAAACAGTTGAGAGATTTCGGTTCTTAGGAGTCTACTTTGACTCCAGATTATCCTGCAAAGAACACATTAAAAATATTGTGGATGAGTGTAAAAAAGTTATAAATGTGATGAGATGTCTTGTTGGTTTGGACTAGGGAGCAGTTATTGCATCTTTGAAATACACATACATAGCTTTAATTAGGTCTAGGTTAGATTATGGGAGTTTAGTTTATGGTTCAGCATCAAAAACTGTACTTAGAGTATTAGATTTGACCCAGGCCTGGGCTCTAAGAGTATGTATAGGAGCAGTAAGAACCTCCCCTGAGTGTACACTTCAAACTGAGAAGAGAAATGCCACTACATTTACGTAGAAAACAACCTCTAGTGAACTACTGGATAAATTTGAGAGGTCATGGAGATAGTCACCCAACCAAAAAGTGCCACAGACCTGCTGGGAAAGAGAGAGAACACTAAAGTCAAATTTTGGCTGGACAGGAGATGCAGCACCAGGGACTTAGGAGTATTTGAGAGGGAGTTTTGTCCAGCTGTTACATAGTCAATAATCCCTGTGTGGATACTAGAAGCTCTTGTGGTAGACTTGGAATTGTTACAAATTAAGGCAAGAAATAGAATTGCAGATCTAATGAGTGAATTCTACTGTTATACAGATTACAAATATACAGACTATGTGCACATTTTTATTGATGGATCAAAGAATCCAGCAACAGATATTACAGGTTCTGCAGTTGCCGTTACAAGTTACAAGGTTGAAATATGCAAACGCACTTAAGATTTTTTAACTGTGTATATAATTGAGTTGTAAACCATTTTTATGGCTTTAGAATGGTTTGAACAAATCAGGTGAAACAAAGTCCTAGTATGTAGTGATACTATCTCTGCACTGTCTAGTCTCATGTCAGGTGTGTCCAGTAATCATCAGGATTTACTATTCAAAACAGTTGCAATATACTCGGGAGTAATAAAACAAGGCACTGAGATCACATTCATTTGGGTTCCTGCTCAAGACAATCTGTTTCCTGTGTAATTAGTTATGTCAGTGTTGTGTTGACCGTTTATTCCGCTGCCCCCACGTGTTTAGCGTGTCAGCATGCTAACTGCTGACACGATGCTAATTAGCACGAAACACAAAGTAGTAACTGAGGCTGATGGAAATATCATTAGTTTTGCAGTGTTGGACCTGATGATGGCGGTAGATGAAAAGTCAGGGGGTCACCAACATTCAGTACAGAATACAGTTCATCTTCTGTAATCTGTTCAATAGCACTTTGAAACAAAAATGTCAACCTACTGGTGGTGCCTGAATGCAAACTAAAATTTGTGCCAATTCAACTGGACCCCATGGTTGGCTTTTTAGAAAGCAGAAAAAACATTTATGTAAAACAAAATTATATCTTACATCATGCTAGACCTCTAATCATTGCTTTTTTCTTGTCTTATTTTCTGACCTTTTCAGGCCTTTAAAATTATTCAAATCAAACAGTGGAAATAGTGAATCATAACTCACAGACATATCTTATTATGATGATGGCTCACAAATACATTTCCTCAGGCAAAAGGGTTAGGGACCAAGGATCTAGTAGGTGTGGAGATACTTTACATGGTATTGAAAACTTTGACCTGCTGGTGGCTCACCAAAGTCATAAGAATTCATCCTCTTGGCTCCATGATTTTCTGGACAAAATGTCATGTTAATCCAATTAGAGATATTTCAGTCTGGAGTCTGAACTGGTAGGCTGACCAGCTGACCACAATGTCATACTAAGCCACACTAATAGCTTGACTTAAAACAATGAATCAATGGCTACACAAATGCAAAGAAATGTCAGAAATGTTGGCTTGGTTAAACATGTCCTTCCTTTCTTTCTTTCTTTCTTTCTTTCTTTCTTTCTTTCTTTCTTTCTTTCTATGACTTCAGACTCATTTATTACTATTTGGTTGCCTAATGGTTGAAAATACCCCCCACAGAAACAGAGACTACAAACTGGGCGGTGCATGTATTATTATGATTACAGTATATGTGAATTGTTTTATTGTGATGAAAGCAGTGACAGAGGGAAGAATGGTGGGCTGCAGGTAATGAGGATGAAAACACGACAGAGGAATCTGCAGTGTCACTTTGTTCCTACTCTTCCTGCCCCAGCGGAAGAGATGACATCAGCTGAAATGGTAGCCAATTTAAAGGTTCACTGATCAGAAATTGTTATGTAAAATACAGCCATATTACAGGGTACATCATAAAATGAAGCTACAATGAAAAAGCACATTCTGTTGGGTTGTCCTGGTCGACCAAATTGAATTCTGGTGTTGAGTATGGGCCAAGCAGAAACTACCACAACTTGAGGCTGAAGCCAATGTGGAAGTACCTTAAAGTGCCACCAACAGCTGCTAGATACTCCAATTGACTACCAAAAAGCATCAACTGCTCTCCAGAAATACCAAGTCAATATTTTTTTTCAACAAGTCATTATGGTCTCAATCGCTAAATTCAGGCCCTCTAATAAGTGTGCTGGTGGTCATTTTGGAAATTATTGCTCTGTTAATAAGATTTGAAGAATCTTGAAGAATTTGAATTTAGCTTTGATGTCTGCTTTGTGAGCACTGATTGACAGCTGTGATTGATAGCTGGCTCACCTGCTGCTCTCCCTGTATATAATAATATTTCGGTAAGTTTAATGTTACTTGATTATGATACCTGTCCTGTTAGCACAATTTAGCTAAAGTAGCTGTCATTAGCCCAAGTGTGTAGCGCTTGTTGTTCCCAGTAAGCTAACATTCACTGTGGTCTGAGGTAGCAGGGTGTGTTTCCAGAGTGTGAAAGTCAACATTGAAAAATCATACATAATACAAACTGACTTTATTCAGGGAAAACTGGGTTCAACAACATCAATCTGTTTCTTTTCATATTCCTTTGATAAACATGAGCCGTCTGTGTGCAGTTTACTGACATTGAGCATCAGCTGATAGATATCTAGTGTCAGTGCACCTCAGCAGGGCACATGTTTGTACAAAAAAGGTCTTGAACTTCAGTATTTATATTTATAGTTGGCAAAGGACTGTGATGCAATTATGCTGCATTAAAGTGGAACAGCTATCTGTTTGACTTCTGTGTGAAGTTTTTCCTGTCTGCAGCTGTCTTTGTATAATATGAAAGCATCTGTGTTTATGTATACATCCATAGCTGCCTTAGTTACATTATGATTAAGCTAACAAGACACTAGAGAGAAATAAAGCTTCTAAACTTTGAGGATAAACAGATTGTCTCGCATATGCCAACAGCCTGATTCAATAGCTTTTCCCTGTAGACTGTGTTAACAGGTGAGACTGTGAGAATGCATGTGCTGCTGAGCCTTGATGGGGACGTGTATCACTGAGCCCACTCAAGGATTCCCGTAGGCCACTAAGGGCCACTAATTACTGAAGGTTTATGGAGAAAAGCACAGTTAAAATACATAAAGTATTTAACAAATTAATGTTATTATGGGTAGCTTAATTAGAATGAGGGCATGGCAGTTGGCATTATCTACGATGTTTTTCTAGTTTCAATATTCTAATTACATAGTTTGAACATTTTGCTTACAGTACATACATGGAGATGGAAATGGCATAAATATCAGAATCTTTTTGCAGGCTGCAGGATTAATGGAAAATAAAGTTGGAAAATCACAACAGAAGTTGCAGAATGACAAACGTTTACTTAGAAACCAAGAATAATAAGACACTAGTCAGATGGAGCACCTTAACGTCACAGTGTTATGAACAGTAATGTGATCTCTCACTGATGTTTGTATGTACAGGTGTGCATATGAATGGCAAAATTATTTGCTTAGCTTAAAATAAATGATCCACATAGTCTGAACAGGAATCTTCATATTGATTTGAACACAGCTGTAAATGGTACAAGAGCTCATCATTGTCTCTTGTTGTGTTCAATCAATCAATCAATCAATCAATTTTTATTTAAATAGCGCCAAATCACAACAAAAGTCATCTCAGGGCAGTTTTCACATAGAGCAGATCTAGACCATACTCTTTAATTTACAGAGACCCGACATATCAGCTTCTGTATATGCTTGCTGTCCTTAACGCTTCCTGTACTTGCCTAATGCCTACCTTATGCTGAAGAGACCACTACAGGGCTTCTGGGCTTGCAAGAGTCAGACAGTAGACTCAGCGCTTGATAGCCTGTGGATACTATTCTTGGCTCCCTGTCGAGTTTGGAGAAACTCTATGGAGAGACTCACTGCAGTGGTTTAGTTAATGGTTAGACTACTTATAGCACATCAATGTTAATAATTGTTTTGCATATTGATCAAAATACTTTTATACTTTTAAATACTTTTACTTTAATTTCTGGTTAATTCCCTATTTCTGCTGCCTTCATGATACAACATATGTACGAGTTGGTGTTTCTATTTATTTAAGAAATTATACACAGGTATAGCATCAACACAGTTATCACAGTAAGTAAAGTTTCATGATTTCATAAGTTATCTGTTTTATTTAGCCTTCAACTTATTTTTTGGAAGGATAATGCAGCATAAATTACTTTACTTCCACTCAATACACATCCTGTTTGCATGCCCTTCATACAGTATAGGACTGGGAGTGTGGTTCTGCTGCAATACCAAATAGTGCCACAAGGTGGTAACTATCTCAATTTTGAGCTTAGAGCTTCGAACACAGTTGCTGCTGTGCTGCTATGACCAACGTTCATCACAGTGATTTTTCCTTAGTATCCTAATGAGGTAGTACTGGTTATGATGACTATGTCCTACTGCCCATGATTTGTGAATGTGGTGCCATGGAGACCTGGCATTGTATGGTCAGTGTTAAGTACTGTAGGATAAAGCAGCAGTGTGGAAATTAAGTTGTTGCCTGTCAGCTATCTAAACTAACTAGTTATCCTCAGGCTTCTGCTAACTACAGGCTGCTAGCTCTCTCCACCTACACCAGCCATGTTACATCCTGCACATATGTTGCCTGAAAGGTGCCCAATGCCTAAACTCAAAAACCTGGAAAACATGAAAGTTTGATATATTTAGAGGTCCGGACCCAAATATAATCAGGTAGCATCACACTTGAACTTCCAGGTACTACCTCTACTTGATTTTAAGTTGTAGACTTGTAGACACTGAATCTGGAGGGAAAACAGCTGTAGCACACAGTTAAAAAAGAAGCTTTTAATGAAGTTCAGTGATTAATGTTTTGACAAACTGCATGTCTTCATGAGAGTAAGACCTCATCCCTCCAGATCCTTGTCTCATTGTCCTGTCTGTTGAGGCACTGCTTTGAGCTTTGTGTCAGCTAATTTGCGGAGGTTCTCCTCACTAGGTGGTAGCTGCACTTTGTTACAACATACCAACCTGCAATATAGAGTCAAAGAAGAGGCAGACAACATTTTGAAATATAAAAGATTACAGGCCACAGCCCAAGGCTGAAGCCTTGGCGTGCTTATGAGCAAAACCACAGAGGAGTGAATCATGGCTTTATCCACGCTGCAGAATATCAGCAGCATTCATCAGTGGATGTCCTCAGTGCCCGCTCACAGTCAGGACGGCCAGCTATCTCCTTTCACTGGATAGAAAGCGAGCATGCTGTAAAAAGCTTAGCAGCTTTAAGTCCAAATCACAAACAAAAAAGTAAGCGGCTGGGAGAGGAACACTAAATCAAGCTTATAAAACAATGGACATGTCCTTTTTTGAAGAGAAAGATTTCACTGTGGAGGAGAATCCGCTGTCTGGGTGCCTTGCACTTGTTACACTAATGTAGAGTTGAACATGAGCAGGGACAGATAACAAAACAACATATGCAAAGGATTTGAAGGTGCATATTATACTGAAAATATTGTAACCCATAAGACAGCATCCACAGCTCTAAAAGGAAAGGTCAGATTGACACAATGGTTCTTGTTGGCAGAAAGCAGCTGTCTCCAGGGTCAACCATAAACACATGTTATTTATTCAGCAGGACTTAATTAAAGATGCCCGACTCAGTGTACGGTGTTAGCTGTGATTTCTCGAAGGAGGCAGCAGCGTAATTCACATTAATTCATCATCCAATAGATAATCCTCAGGTGCATGACGTCGTCTGCCAAGATTGCAGCAAATAAAGACCATCTGCTGTTTTTATTCAAACTTGATTGAAATGACAGCTTTCAAACGATATAAAAAGAAATGCTCCCCACCAATAGGGATCTTTGCTGAACGTGAACAGGAAAGAGTGGGACGAGAGGGAAAAGGAGGTGGAGGAGATAAAAAAGGATTTCCAGGTTTGGATGCAGGAAGCGGTTTAATGGAGGTTAATGCAGAGGGTTTGTCAAACAAAGCCTGCACATTGAGACCAAACATCGGGGTAACCACGACTTCAGTAAGGGTTTTTTACTTATTGAAATTTCAGCGATGGCTGATGTTGCCTCTCTGCTCTCACCGAACTCTGTGGGGGGTCTCACCATGACTCTTTTGTCTTTTTCTCCTTCTGTGTGTTTTCCCGCCTTTTTCCTCTTGGCATGTGACTTTGCATGCTGCACACAGTCATTCACACAGGATTCTAAGGATGTACATGCTGTGCTATCCTTCTGGACAAAACTATCTTGCTCTAATGACAATATGGTTTGAAGAATATTTCTAGTTTGGTAGACACAAAAGCTTTGAAGTTTCTCTGAATGTCTGAATGTGTGTTCACAGTGAGTGTGTGGGAGTGCTCCTGGTGATGACTATAACATGCAATCAGCGTCTTAATTTGTGTCCACACAAGCAGAGAAAAGGATGAGACAAAAACCTGCGAAAATATTCTGGGCTAATGTCTGTGCAGATCTGACATATATTCATAGATCTGCTCCCTGATGGAAGCCATAGGCTACATCAGCAACAAATAGCAACCATAAAGCACTTCAGGTAATTACAGAGTTAGAGTGCAGCATGCAGGTGCAGCTTAGAGCTTGGTGTGATGACTGTTTCATATGGAAAATATTAGCTTTCATTTTTATTTTTCCTACAAGAGGTAAGAAAGCATTTATTTTATGACATAATAATTGCCTTTTGTGAACAATAGGGCACTGGCAACGGTTCAAGATTGTCATGTCATGAAGGAATTGATGTATATTGTGTTTACAATGAATACAAATGATAAAAAAAACAAACCTTTCTGTGTGTGTTTGCATGGATGTATTATGACGAGTGGATACCAGCATAAAAAATGGCGCCCATTCATTCACATTAAAATTGCTCTCCCAGTGTATATAAACCAGAACAGTTTTCTCTCTTCCAGGTTTGCCTCTGTTTTGTGACCAACTGAAAATGCCCGTTAGCTTTTCTCTCAACGTCCCCTATAAGACTTTACACTGGGCTGATGTCACAAACACAGAAATAGCTTTTCTAGGCTCTAAGAAAGTTTTACAAAAAAACCCAAAACAAAACCTGCATGATTTAAAAAAAACAGAATACAAAATAATTATAATAATTGTTTGCAGTTCAAGGTGTCCTGTAAACAACAGACATCTCTTTCATAATATTGGTCTATGTTGAAATTATGGGAATTTTTGTTGTAATACAGTAGTTGGTCACTGCGTTGGCAGCATTTTCTCAAAACACTTGTTATTAACACAGTTATGCCTCATATATCCTGCAAAATGAAGCAATGCATTCACTACTACATAAACACACACAAGCTTTTTCACCAAATAGCACACACTTACTTTATATTACCAGATTTGTGTCCTACCAAATACACACTGTTGTGCTCAACACAAATATACTATTCAAAAAACAAAACCTTGTTTTTCTCCACAACAAATCAGTACAACATATGCACAGCACATACAGTATACATTATGGTTGTGTGAACAAAAGTATGCTCTATCAAATACAGTAAATAGAAAAGAAAACTTTGAGGAAAAAACATACAGAAAAAAATTACCCCCCCCCCCCCCCCCCCCCACACACACACACACACACACATAGAGAGATTGAGATAGAGATTGAGAAATGGAGAGTAGGGTGTAAGGTATTGAACAAGAAAGGAGATTGAGGTTGAAGCCTCATCAATGAAAATAAGCTCATGGGATCACATTAGCATCCATTTCCAATACTCTCTGAAAACAAACAAACGAACAAAAAAACAGTCAATATGGCATAGTGCAGTACAATGGGAAATACACTGCACTGTGTGTAGTGTACTGCAGTCAATCTTGTACTTATATACCACATATTTATGTCTCAGATATTTGATTCTTTCAGGAATTCTTTCAAACGGCACCCTGTAAAGCTGCTTCATGCACTTGGTTTCGATGGAGAAAACGGGCCTACTGTCCAGTTTTGATTATTGGGGGGTTTCAATGAATGTCTAATTTCATCAGAACGTTGTCCTCTTCCTTGTCCTCTTCTTTGTCCTCGTCCTCCAGCTCCCCCTCCAGCTCTACCCCTACCTCTCACTCTTCCTCCCCCTCTCACTCTCACTCTCACCCTGCCTCTACCTCTTCCTCTCGCTGCTATGTTGGCTTCCATTGTTACTGCAAAAAGGTAATCACCTGTGGTCGTTTTATAGTGCTGACATCCTGATTGATGAGTCGATAGATAAGCAATTAGGTGTTTGACCAGGAGGCACATGTATTGGCCAATTGGTCCATGGGTGTAGCATTTTGAATGGCAATGTTTTGAAATGGCAAACAAGTGACTTTATGTCCGATTCCTGTGTCTTATGCAGAGAACCATGTGCAGTTTGTTGCAAAAAGTGCCATGATGAATTGCAAATTGTGTGCCAAGCAGAAAATGTGTTTAGAGTTTTGGAGACTTGAGCTAAGGTTTAGCTCTCTGAGTGTCAGTTTCAATAATTGTGCTTTTGTGTGTCATTTTATTGTGTTAGCAACTGAAAAATACCGTAATACATCAATGTGTGTTTCTTGATCCACTGTAAGTGGCAAACACCAGGCAGCACAAGCTTGTTTATTGTTATTAAAAGTGCAACAGATTGTAGTTGTGTGTTAGGAAGGTCATCCGCTCTTCACACTCTTCACCAGTTTCAGCACAGGCATCCCTCTTTCAGCCCACTCACAGTTAACATGCAGTCTGTGGCCTTGCACACCGAGTGCATGTGAACAAACAGTGTCAAGATTCTCTGCACCAATTAAAGGGCTCCGCTCAGCTGTCTATCAACTCGGCTCGTTAGCAGGGTGAAGTGTTTGGGCCGAGTGAAGCCAGAGATGTTTTCTGGATTTTTATTTCATTCATTGCTGCGGTTTCTGGACTTTTACATCACTCGCCGCCGCAGTTTCTTGACTCTTGTTTCATGTTTGCTGGTTTACTCTTTCCAGCACTCTTTCTCTGTAATAGTCTGATGGTCACTTTAGTTAAGTACTGCAAATGTTCTTTACTGCTATTCATTGTAATGTATATGATCCCTGGTGATGTTATTTATGTTTATTGGTGATTTATCATTGTGCCACTGGGATGCTATTTGTTTATGCTGCAGCATTGTGAGAGTGTTGATGCGTCTGTTAAGGGACCGTCACACACTTCTTTAGCTTGCTCTCTGTGTGCATTATACCAGTAGTAGCAGATATGTGTTTTTCTAAGCTAAAATGTTGCTCCTTGTTGATACTCCCTTACACTTATGAGGACTCTATTTTCTTCATTTATGCATCTTTGTGCTGTTTATCCTTGCATTGTATTACTCTTGCATTGTATATTTCATACCACACTGTTTATGTTTATCGTTATTGCATATGCCTAATGTCTGTACATGTTCTAAGTTTATTCCCTTTCATGTAGTAACCACATCCACAAAGGAGTATCCTAAACTACCAGCAATAAATGAGCATGTCAGTGAGTGTCTGTGTGTCGTGAACTGGATTAATTGACCTATCTATATTATTCCTGTTCTGACCAGACAACCTGAGGAGAGTGTACCAATATCCATAGAACTAGCACCTATGGGTTCATTCAATCATCTTTCCTGAGGTTGCTGAGTAATCAGTAAACCAACACCTCTTTTACATTGTGCATGATGAAGTTTTATGCAGGGTGGTGCTATTGTGCCAAATAATCACATAGTGTTTTTAGTTGAACAAACAAGAAAACACAACTGAGGTTATTAAAAAAAACTGTGAAATGTTAAATTGAAACATAATGCCATTAACTCTGAGAACCTTTAGAAGAAAAAAAAAAAGTCATGAAATAAATGTCTTCAGTTTTTCCTGCGGTGAGCTGTGCCTTGAAACTTTTTTTTAGAAATCAAGAAGGTAAACATAGAGTAAGATAAGGAATTTTAGTGAGGATCAACAAGTCACTACTGATTAAGAATGAGCTGCCGTTCCAAAGCAAAGGCTCCAGAGCTGGAGGGTTAGTAGTGAGACATGTGGCAAAGGTCAGGCACTTCTGACATATAAAATGGGAACAGACCTTGATATCCCAGCCCCCCTAAGATGGCATGCCTGTGCCCTGTGATGGTATCAAGCCCACGGACCTGTGTGGCTCTCGGTATCCAGCCAGCCACGTAGAAATGATGAGGTCCCCGTGTGCCCTGGCTCCTGTCGCAACCAATAAATCTTCCCTGGTGAGAGTCAGGGGCTGGGATGTACTAATTGCTTTATTGATTTGGAGCTTTGCTGCACGACAGCACCTGATAAACACATCAGGCAGACGAGGGAGAAAGCATATGGGCCTGCTGAGCTTTAGCTTGCACCCTTATCATTTCTAAAGGCTGGGAAAAGAAGCTTTAGGGAGGTGGCTGGCCTTGTGTGGGGAGTATTTTTTTCTCTCGTCTAAACACACATCACTGGCTATAAATTTCCAAAAAGAGAGAACATGCTGTCAGAGCATCTGCCAGTGTGTTTCTTCAGGTGGAGATGCTGGATGCTGAAGGAGGCGGAGGGGAAATAGGAGAGGAGCTGTAAACATTATCACAGGGATGTTTGTCTCGCATGCCTCATTCTGCTCTCCTTGCGTTGTAACAATAGAGCAGAGATCCAGCTCTGTGATTTAATTAAAAAAGGCTTTGGCATTATTTGTCTGCCTTTGTTTAGTTATGCATCACTGAGTGTGTTAAAGGCAAGGTAGAACAACCAAAGCAGAGAGGCCTGTCAAGCATAGCCACTAACTTAATTATAATATCTAATATCTAATAGTACCTCATTTTTAATGAGAACCACATGAGATTAGTTACACTCTTAAGTACGATTCCCTCTGACAACAATCAAATACCTACAGTGCAACACCAGCTTAGAGTAAATCGTATCTTCTGTCAGTGAAGAGAGCAGATTTTTGTACAGAATCTCTTATTATATCACAGAATGTCTGTTTGCTTGCACCTCATGAATATTAACCAGCGACACAAAGAGCAACTTAATTAGTGTGACTTATTTAAACCAGGCCAATGAATGACTCATTTTGCTTGTTAAACATATGATTTCCCCCACTTACATGAGTCATGTTAACTGCTAAATACAAATTGAAGCCGTATTTCCATGTTTTGGTGAAACAAGTGTTTTTTTTAAGGACTGTAGAGAAGGGGATTATGCTGCAGGGGTGGTTTGAGAAGTTCCTGTGGGTGTTCAACCCTGTCGCAATCCAACATCAATATCTGAAAATTCTACATTACCCTGGATTACATTCAATGCACTTTTTTTTTTTTCAAATTCTCCTATCTATCCATGACAATTATGATATGGTTAAGGTTATGTGAAGATTGTAGTTATCATGGTTATAGTTTTTTAAATGTCATACTTAATAAAAAGGCAAACGTTACAGTAATTGCACATTGCAGTAATTGATTGTCTGACATGTCTGACTGTATTATAGTCAGACATGTCAGACAACCATCCACCACTCCAACCTCCACACTTTTACTTCCCATAGGACACATCCTGCAGTGCTGCTTAACTTTGGCACGAGACAGAAATCCTGGAATTGTCCAATATGGATGTAATTTATTGGGATACTGGGTGTTTTGATACATTTTAAACTTGTCTCCATTAGAAACCATTGTTAGCTTAGAATGAGCCCTTTATATCTACATTGGGAGCGGATCCCCTTGCACGGAGCCCGCCATGTTGCACCACCATGTTTCTACAGTAGCCCAGAACGGACAAACGAAACACTGCTTCTAGAGAGGGTCTTTTGTGATTTTGTGAGTTTCACGGCCACCATAGGTTCTCCTACATACTTAGAAGGGGAGGGGGAGTTATTCAGTTGTCATCAACTCCTGTAAAATTTTATCATCACCATAATGTAAAATGGAGTGCCCACCCGTGAAAACCCTGTGAACCCTTGCTGATACTTGTCTGGCGCTGGCTCTGCTGTGAATCTCAGGAAGCTACAGCAAAAGTCTGCTTATACTACAACTTTCTCTTTTTTCCTTTTTTGTGTCTAACTCAAAAGTTTTATGTAAAAAAAAACAGCAAAAGTTGGATTGAGAACATTTCCAATAGAAACAAAAACACCCTTGACTTCCTGTGGTCACAAGTTTTCTTCACACCCGTACACTGCCACATCATCCTGTCAGAGACTCATTTAAGAGAAAATGCCATAGAAAGATATGAGTAGAGGCCTGATGGTCAGTGTGAAAGGCAGATGGTCAGTGGCTAACTTTATGAATCTCAGGAGTATTAGTCTGAAATTCTTTGTTCTCTCTTGTTCTATCTCTCTCAAAAGTTTTTGCGAAAAATCTGCACAAGATTGCACTTCGGAAAGTTTCAAAAGGACACAAAAAGCATGTTATACTGCACATGTACAGTACTGGACAATGCTGTATCCATCCTTCCCAACAATGTAATAATATATGCAATCACAAGTTTTCTTTAAATTTAATTTTCTTTATATTTGTGTAAGTTGCAAGACTAAGAGTCCACAGTCAAGATAGTTTCTCTGTGAGGCTGTACTTATGTACAGCAGTGCTTTGAGCTAAATGCTAATGCCAGTATGCTAACATGCTCACAATGACAATGCTAGCATGCTGATGTTTAGCAGGTACTGTAAAATTTACCATGTTTACCATCTTATTTTAGGGTGTTAGCATGCTAAGTATGACTAATTAACAAAAAAAAAAGCTAGGGCTGACAGGAATGGCATTTGCATTGGAATATTAATATTCATATTTTGCTCTGCTGACGGTGATAGAGGAAAAGTCAGGGGATCACCAAGTTATTACAGTTCATCATGAGGGGAACATGAATGTACCAAATTACATAACCCATATTGTTGCCAGAGTCACGCCATTGTGTGATTAAAATGTACATCAAATTGATCATGCTCTCATAATAAAAACAATTCAAACATGCATTGAATATGTTGTTACCAGCCATTATTTCATAATACCTCAATCCAAGTGCTTCTGTGCACTCTCCCTGCAAACCAGGTTTGATGTGACTTGGGATGCATGGAAAAGCTCTAAAAGCTCTGAGGGACATTCAGAGTGTTACAAAACATAAGTGAGAGCAGCCCTTATCACTTGAACTTTAGCTTTCTCTCAACAAACCCCTAATTTAAGATGCCAGCTGTAGAGATACTGGGCAGATTGCTCTTGGCAAATAGAAAGAGAATGTGTTGATGCTTTCCATGATTTTGACCCGATTGGAATACTTTTAAGAAAGCAGGTCTTGTGTAATAATAGCTACAATTTATCCTG
Source organism: Thunnus thynnus (assembly GCF_963924715.1). Classification (NCBI taxonomy): domain Eukaryota; kingdom Metazoa; phylum Chordata; class Actinopteri; order Scombriformes; family Scombridae; genus Thunnus; species Thunnus thynnus. The sequence goes on along the minus strand of NC_089532.1, from coordinate 25,148,951 downwards.
TGCTGTTCAAAAAAATCTGAGGATGAGAGTAAAATATATACCCTACCAGACATTATTTTAATTAATTACCATTGTTCAGTATATCTGTGCGAGGACGCTTTTACAGCATATATAAAGTATATGCTGTATGAAATACAAGCCAATGACGACCTAATACAATACCATTTAAACAAGTGTTCAGTGACTCATCTTTTACACATATATGCATAATGGCTGAGATTTATGACATTTACTTTTCACAATTATGCAGCCCTGGCTTTCCAAGTTTTAATGGGTTTTCATATTCCCACCTGCCAAAACTATTTTACTGTCCGTATGTATGTATAGGCCTGATAGAAGATGAATAGAAAGTAAAATAGTAATGCCAGTACTCACTCAATAATTCCCACCAGATGAACAAATTGACATTTGTTTAAAGAGAGCATGGCATAACATTACTCTTTCTGTCGCAGGACTACCAGGTATTATAATTTTAGAATTCTGACCGTTTTGCAGAACTTGTCATGCTGAGATGTTCTTGACACAGAAAAAAATGCCTCAGCCACACACACGACTGTAATATGTTTTAGACTGTGGTGTAGCCTGTCATTTCACCCAAAAGAACTGGAGTGTGCCACATCTCTTATATATGCTGACTCCTAACTATAACATGTGTCATAAAATGCTTCAAAAATGATCACAGAGTATACTTATTCATTACACTACTTGATGGAGGGCAACAGTGCTCTGTGCTCTGATTCAACTTCCCCTCTCATACATGTCCTATATAAGGTTAAGTTTTTAAGAGGGTAGCACCTGCACGATAGTCTTGTCAGTACAAAAGCAAACTTAAAGCTGCACCTATCAAGATTTTTATTTTAAAGATGGATAAAATTACTTAATTTTATGATGTGAAAGGCATCTCTTGTTGTTTCAAACTCAGAGAGTTATCACCAAACTATGCAGTCCCCTTCAGCTCTATGGAGCGTTTTAGCATCTTTCAGCTCATTGTTTTGGTTTTGCAACCAGCAACTTTGCTGTTTTAGTTCACTCTCACAGCTGTCATCAACCTTGTTTCCAGATACAGTGGACAGCTGTTTTTAGCAAAGAGACTCAGATACATGTAGACCCACTACCTGCCCAGCACTAAACAGCAGACAGACAAAGTTAGCAACTAGTTGGTGAACATAGTGGAGCATTTATCAGCTAAAGAGTCAGATATTTCCCTCAGGAGTTTATGGAGCACAAAATAGAGCTAAAAGGAGGGTGAGAGCTAAATGAAGAGCTGAATGTTTGCTAGCACATTTGCTATATCAATTACAAGGAGATAATATACCAGTTTTGTGTTTATGGCTTATGGCTAAATGAAAGCAGCTTTAACTAACAACAACAACAAAAAAAAACTACTACTGTGATAATAATAGACACAAAGCTTCTTTTATCTGTTCCTCATTATGCTTCTGTATGGAGTTATTAAATTTGAGCAAATGTTCCACAGCAATAAAAAGGACTAATCAAACTTCTTGCCTTAGGTTGTAAATGTATACCTACACATCAACAAGGAGTTGATCAGTGTTGACAGGCGGACACACAAAGAGAAAGTGTTTGTGCACAATTAGCATGTGTCTCTTCCCTGCTCCAGTGCTAAACATCACAATAAGAAACGATAATGGAATTTGACAGATCAGTGGATGCGTCTTTTGATTTTCGATTCAAGCTAATCTCCGTGACTATACAAAGAGATGTAAGACTGCCATCAAAGACAGAGCAGCCAATCACCATCCAACATTGCTGATGAATCATCCATATTGATACTGTGTGAGAGTGTCATGCCTGTTACACTTGAAAAGGACAGGCTTCTATCTGCTTTCAACAGACTGCTATGACTGTTCTGCTATATGTTACAGCTAGTAAGATAAGATAACTGCAGTCACTCCTATAGTAGCTCACTGCTTCAGCAATCAACATATTGACATATCTTAACTCGGAATTTTATTCCATATATTATACATCCAAACTAGTTTTGTCATCATTATTTAACTAGAACAGATGGTCATTACTCTTAGCAAGGGTCATGCATATCAAAGTAGCAGCGGAAATTATTGACTCAATAATTGCACAGCAACAACTCAAGGGTGTGATGTCAGCATAAAATGCCATATGGAATGAGGGAGGATGTCCCTGAGTGGCAAAAGTAAATGAGAAAAAATAAGCTAATTAATGGGGTAAATAAAGTCTCAGGTGACAGCGGTTACTACAATTTTATCATGCTAATAAATCACAAAGGGCTCTCACGCTGTACATGCATATTGGTGATAATGACTCACCGGAATAGATTTATGAATTGGAATGCAAAGTAATATTGGCATCTTCTTCTATTTGCTCTAAGTGCCTCACTGAATTACACTCATTTGTATGGATTTTTTTTCCTGTGCAGTTTTCCCCCAAACAGCAAATTACTGTAATGTGGTGAGATTTCAGAAGTTTCATTACAAGTGGTAATGGTCAGCCCAAATCAATAATGTAGGCCCCAGTGAGTCAATTTATGACAACCAAGTTGGATCAAGTTTAATTTAAGGAGAGCAGCGTGTATTCAGTTGCACAGGTTTGTGCTGGATTTGTTACTGAATCTGCAGATAGCATGTTGCCACATCACATAGTACAGTATATCTATGTTTTGAACCTGCATACATTTTGTAGTGTGTTTATTTAATGCCATGCATGGTCCAGCAGCCATGTAGATATCTCTGGAGCTTTTAACTTAATCCCACAGCCTTCTTCAGCAAATGGAACTTGCTCAGGTGTTATTAGAAGAACCTCCAACTCGTGATAACAAGTGGTCATATATGGATCATAACCCTGTCTCTGTTAAAAGATGGTTGTCCTCCTTGATCTTTATTGTCCTCAGACAGCTCATTTTGTCTGTTTCCGGTGTTCTTTCAGTTTACTCCTCAGAGTCCTTACTGTTTTGCTGATATAATGTTCAATGCCGCTGTTACTTGCAACAGCGGCATTGAACATTATATCAGCAAAACAGTTGTTGCTGTTGCAAGTAATGTCATTGGTCGATGTCCTGTTAGGGTGTACCAGCAGAGATTTGAAGGTGTTGAATGGTTTGTGGTAAGTGCTGACTCCTTGGCAAGATTTTCAGACAGCCTAGCCACATAAGGGAGTCATGTTGTTGTTTATGTTGATTGATACAAGCGTTTTTACAATGTTTCTTGACATTATAGATTGACAGCAATGGTGCCTAGTTCTCTTTTACCACGATGTGACAGTCCGTTTTTTTCCCCTTGAGACTGACATTAATTTGAAACGGTCAATTATAGGGATTAGAATAGTAGTTGTAGTTTTTTGCCAACCACCTATGATGCTGCCAGATACTGCTGGAGATTGAATGCACTTTTTACTAATTGATATAGGCTGTATGCTCAACTAAGACTATTTCTTTGTGAGAGTTAGTCGAGGTGAACATAAAGCAGCCTGTCTGAAAATACTATGTTCAGACTGTTGCACTTGTCAGTTAAAAGATTACTCCGTTAGTAATCCGGGGTGTCTGTTAAAAATTTGAAGTCTCAAGCCCAAACTGAGATAGGATGATGATGACATCGTCAGGCTTATTTTCTCAGACGGAAGAAAGATCCCTCCAGAGGCACATAAGACCTTGTACAAATGATTTTAAATTGGTGGAGTATTCCTTTAAAAAAACCCCATCAACTATCAGAGAATATTAATAGCAGTGTGTGACGAGCCACTTCTGATTTTGTTGTTATATGACTGGAGAGGTGTTCTTGTGAAAGCTGTGCATGAAACAATCCTACATTGTTTTAACTATTTTCTGTGAACAATGTCACCATTTCTACTTGCCACATTTCTGTTTGTCTCTGCATGTCTATCATCCACACATTGTGTGTCCTTGCAAAAGCTTTTCCTCGAATGATGAGCACCCAATGGAAGAATGACAGCACATGAGACAAAGTGTGAGACAGTGTGTCTTAATCATGAAACATTCATGATGTTTTGAGTGTGTTTGCACATCTAACATGTTCAGACCAAGAAAATGGCTATGTTATAGTAGTCCTATATACAGTCATATGCTCATGAATCCCAATTATGCATGCATAAAGCTTTAATTAACATGATGGTATTGCCTCAGAAACTCTGTAATAGGCACAGAAGACACGCATTCATAATCCTCTGGACCAAAGTGATGGTTAAAAAAAGTGAAACAGCAGAGTTTCAGCGGTACTGAAATTAAGACAATAGTCCGAGTTGCTTGGGGAGAAAAAAAAAAGCAGCAGTGGTATTATGGCCAGCTTAGAGAAAGGAAAGGTCGAAGGAGAAGGCTGAGGGTGTGCTCTCCTAAACTGCCGCCTCATTTGGGATGTGTCAGGTTCTGGCAGTGATCCAGAGGAGGACAGTGGCATTATGGCCAGCACTGCAGCAGCTGACCGGTGTGAAAGGACAGATGTCATCGGGCTCTGGGTTAACCTAACCTCCCACCTCTCATTTTCTACCCCACTACATCTGGGACTTTTCAGTGTTTACAGCCTATGCTTTATTAACTCAAGTCATTAATTTAGATGGCAACTATAATGACTTTTTAGAATCCTTAGAGAAATATAGCCACATATAAGGAACTTAGTGAACGTGATTTATAGCCATATAATCACCTTGGCCGTAGGGATGGGAATATTTGTATTTATACCCTACTGCCTTTGGTGATCCCCTGAATTTTCCTCTAGCACCACCTACAGGGCAACATTTGTGGTTTTGAGTGAAATGTCTTGACAACTCTTGGATGGTTTGGCATGAAATTTGGTACAGATATCCATGTCCCTCTCAAGATAAATTATAAAAACTTTGGTGATTCTGTAACTTTTAATCTAGCACCATCATCAAGTCAAAAATGCAATTTGTAAAATACAGTATAAAATACCATTTCCATCATCCTCAGATGTACTTTGTGTTTTGTAGCAAATGTTAGCATGCTAATGCACTAAACTAAGATGGTGAACAAGGTAACCCTGGGACTTTCAGCCAAAGAAAGCACTTGTCAGATAAGCTGATTATCTCACTTAATTTCTCAGTCTCAAAAACAAGACAGTTTCCACCAACACAGACAAGTCCACAAATGGGGTGAGAGACATGTGCTAAAAAACAAGTTAGAAAATAATTTATTTTAAGTCAATAAAAATAATCAAGTTTGCCAATAATAATATACCTAATTCTTAACCTAATTAATAACAAAATTCAAATAAAAACAATAAGATAAATAAAAACAATTACAAAATAAATTAACACTACAGGGTAAAATAAATAAATAAATCAATACATACATACAAATCAATGATACAATTTAAATGAACACATGCAAGGTAGGAGGAGGAACTTATCAACACAGTTTACCCAGTAGCCAATTCACAATTCACAACAAGCTCTCAACAGTTCTGATTTTTTCTTTCTTCTTTATTCCTTTGCTCAAAAATAGGAGAATATATATGTACACAAAGGTCCTGTGTTATGGTCATCATGTAACAAATGTCAACCCATGAGAGTGACTGGCTGTGCATAGAGGGATCTGGGATTGAGAAGAGGAGGAAAACTTTGCTTAGCTTTGAAAAAACCTATTCCTCAAAAAGAAATTCCTCTTCTGCTTCTTTATGGCCTTTTAAAATGTCTTCCAGTTGCTCAAGTGTAGCTGGCACAAGGGATGCTGGACTGTTGGAGCACTTAAGATAAGAAACCAACAGCTTTGGAAACATATAATCTGCTGTACTTGGTTTTGTTTTTTTATTATGTAGTGCTGGGTCCCAAGTGTGATAAACCTTGCACTCCTTCTTGTTCTAGTTGTCATATTTCTATGAAGCTGCACCTGCACCTGGGCCTGATGCTCCATAAATCTCCCTTCTTCAGTTGGGGTGGAGGTCTTCTTTCCTGTGCATCTTTGTTTCATGCAACCCAACATTCTAACCACATATCTCACTCATCCATGCATGCTCCTTCGCTTCTGCCAGTGCTGACTGCCACACAGCATTGTGTTTTGTTTCTATTGTGTTAACATATGTGTTCTTTGTTACAATAAATAGTTTATTTTGTCTTCAGCCTGCATCCCCTTGTCTTTTGTCATGGCTTTTGAGCCAGGTCATAATAAATGTAAGAAAAAAAAAAGACTTTGTTTTCTCTCCCAAAAATGTGACATCACAACTTGATATTACAGTTTTTTGTTGTTTTTTTTGCCGATTGCTTACACACTAAAAAAAATAACACACAGTGAAATCAAGTAGTAAAACCTCATCCCAAATCTGCACAACCATAAGCACATTCTCCGCCTCACACTACACACAGTGTTGGAAAACACTAAACACACTTCTCCACATTAGACACAGAAATCTAACATGATGTCACTTCTTTGCCATTTCAAGGCACTGCCTTTCAAAATACCACACCCATGAACCAGTTGATCAAACACAGTCGTCAGTTGCACAGACACTTAGGTGCTTAATGGTAAACTCACCAGTCAGGCGTAAACACTACAAAAAGGCAACAGGTGAGTGTACCTGTCTTCAACAAAAATGGAAGGCAACGTTGCAGTAAGAGGAAGAGGGTGAGTGATGATGAGAGGGGGGAGGGGTAGGGAGAGGAAGAGGAAGAGGTAGAGGTAAACTTAGAGGAGGACGTGGTCAAAGAAGACGAGGGGACCAAATTTATCTGATGAGATTCGAGCAACATTGGTCGACATTTCGACAAGGTGAAAAACAATTTTTCTCCACTGACTATAGTAAGATCAGTACAATGTAGCCTACTGTACGATATGCACTACATCAGGACTTTTTGGTACTTTTTGGCACTGCATTCCATGTTTGAAACAATGCATTGTACACTGACCTGTGACATCTTACATGTATTTTGATTGGTCTGCATAGGATTGAGGGTCGAGAACATCAAGGAGGAAGAGGCCCCATATTCTCAGAGGAACAAGAGAGAGCTATTGTAAACATGATTTTAGCCAATAATAGTGATACATGCCAGAGAAATTCAAACATCCTCAATGACCACACAGTTTTCAAAAAGTCCATCAGGTCTCTCTATCAACGCTGGGGTGAATCCTCAAAAAACATCACATACCGATGTAACAACTCTACTGAGTGCCATCTGAACAAAATTCTCAGAGAGTAAAAGTAAAAGACCTGCGGCATGAATATGTGGAGGTAAGTTATGTACACTTCAGTAGTGCACTGCACAGAACCTTTTTACATGTTAATTTATGTAGGCCTATATTGAACTACACAGTGTTGTCTTTTTCTGAGTTTTGCAAATGGATGCTGATGCAATCCCACATGAATTCATCTTCATAGATGAGGCTGGGTTTAACCTGACAAAAGTAAGAAGAAGAGGGGGAAACATCATTGGCCACAGAGCTGTTTTGAATGTCCCAGGCCAATGTGGTGGTGACATCACAATGTGCGCTGCGATCATGTAGAATGGGGTCCTCCACTGCCATCAACTTAGGTCCTACAACATGGCCCACGTTCTCACATTTTAAGACAGACTACACAACACTGTCACAGCAGAAGACCAAATGGATGCAGAGCAGATGATGTACATTGTCGTCTGGGACAATGTATCTTTCCACTGATCTGCTCTGGTCCAACACTGGTTTCATCAGCATCCACAGTTTCCACTCCAATACCTCCCACCAAACTCTGTCTTCTTTAACCCCACTGAGGAGTTTTTTCGGCATGGGGGTGGTAGGTTTGCGATCTCCAGCCCTATGTCAGGATACCCCTCATTCAAGCCATGGAGGAGGACCAAGTTGATGCAGGGTCTGTGCAAGGACGCGAGAGAGGACATAGCCAGTGATGTAGACAAAGTGCTATAGCCAATGATGCTTATGTTTTTTTAAAATAATTCATGCTTTCTTTTTTGTCTCTAAAAATGTTTTTGCTGTGTTTATGTACTATATTATATTTAGAGTATGTTCTGTTCGGATTTTCAGTGAGAAAGGCGACCTTTGTAATTGCATGGATGTATTGCATGATTTTACAACATGGAGACAAATAAATATAAAATATATAAATATATCAGTTTGAAGTACTGGTCTTGTTTGTTGTGTTTGGTTAATATATTCATGTACTTTAATATCTCTGAAAAAAAATCAAACCCCGACTATGTCATTAGAAAAGGAGAAATGTTAAAAGTGTTTTAGAATGAGCACAGCAGGGTATTCAAACAGAATCAGATCATCTGAACCATGTGTGTGCCATACAGTGACAAAGTTGGGTTTTTATAAATTATTGTATAGTTTTGAATGAAGTGTTTCATATTGTGTGTGTGGTCGTGTGAACTGTGTGTAGTGTTTTGACAAAATGAGCTGTGTTTTCAAAATTGTGCTCAAGCAATTGTAAAAAATCTGTAATCAGAATGATGTCACAAAATGTATTCATGCCTTGCTGGCTGATACAGAACAATTACAATCAGCAAAACAATCAGAGTGATCAAATCAATGAAAATGTGATTTCTGTATTTTTTGCGTTTGGCACTGTCACCGTAGTTCTTTTATTCCTCGAATCCTGACCATCTCTACTCTCTCTCTATTGGTGCTGTATTAAAAGATTCTGGACATGAAGACCAAAAAATACAAAATTTACATTTACATATTTATATTTTATGTTTTCCATAAAAGGTCCCCTAGAACACGTATAGTGCTAATTACATGCAAAATGATGGCATTTCTGAATAGCCAATCTAGAAAATTAAAAACAAGCAAAAACACCAGAGGGTTCGAAGGGTTAATAGTGCTGTTTTTTTCAGTGCAAATTGCTGCTGAAGGTGTGTTTAGTGCTGTTTAGGTGTGTGTACTGCTGCTTAGGGAGTGCATAGTGCTGTTTTGGGTGTGTGTAATGCTGCAGTGCTTACACAGTGCAGTATTATTTTGAACTAGTTTGATCGCCTTGTATAACACTTTTAGCTTTTATCGTGCCATGCATCTTGAAGGTGAACTAGAGTAGTAGAGTAGTCATTTCAGTCATCCAGTCTATCACTGAGATGACTGTACACAGACAGGCTCAGTGAAATGAATAGTAACACACTCTGTTATGTTTTCATGCTAGGAACATGAAAATATTGCTGCGTAGGTGCACACACAGACGATGCAAAAGAACAGCAAAATATGCAGAAAATATGTTTTGGAAAGCTACCAGCGACTGTGAATCTGAGAATCATGGATCGTGGTTGTGATTGAACAGCCCTCACATTCACCTCTGCTGTGTTTATCCTCGCCTGAAGAGAAGTGAAGCAGTGTCACTCTCACTTCCACGCAGAGATTGTCTGAAGTACTTGACTATAATTGCCAATAAACAGCACCTTGTGAAATGGACTAAATTCATTTTTTCTTGTCTCTTGAAGCATTGTCCTCTGGCCTCCTCTTATTTCCCCATCTGGAGAACCCATCCGCTCTTGCTTTAGGGGCTTTTCTGCTTTATCTCATGGATTACAGGCCGCTGGAAAAATCACAGAACCTTCTCTGTTACAGAATCTCTGTATTATACTTTTAAACTTTCACTGTATGTACTCTGGCTCCTGAAAAGAACTGCTGAAAGTGGCTTCTTTCTTTCTATGGAAGATTTTAAATGCCTAAATGAAAGACATAAAGTGAAATACAACACACATTGTTATTTTCTTTCCTTTTTATGCATGCATGTTATAATAAAATGAAAATTGTGTTAAATGACAATTATTTAGCCTTTTGTATTTAATGAGTGAGTTAATTGTTTTCTTTGTTTCATTTGTTTTCACTGAGGCATTTACAATTTTCCATAGTATCCTTCTAAAAGTGGGGGGAAGATGATGAAATATTATAAGTTTCATAACATGTGACAAATAATGAAATAGCCCTGCCAGAGAACACATAAAAGACCTGACATGAAAATAGATTTTGACATCTTTCTTTTTGACATCGCAACTACACAGTCAGAATGGATCAGCGACACGGTGGTAGATGTGTTGTGTGTGTGTGTGTGGCACTCATTATTTGCGAGGTTGTTGATAATTAACATCAGAGCTCCGGGGAGGGTGATTATTTCATCACAATTTCACAGAAATAAAAACAGCATTTTGAAAAAACAACAATACTGTTCAGTACAATTTGCTATTGTTATGCAAAATATTCTCCCAGATGTGACAGTATATTTGTTCACTCTGCACACTTCCAAGCCTGGATGAAAAACAGAGGCAGAGGAGTAAGTGTTTGTTTTTTTGTAAGACATACTTATCTAAAACTGCCCTTGTTTGTACATCTCTCAAACTGATAAACAGTGAGATTACATGGGAACATTAACATTATCATGGGAAGTTGCAAAACTTCAAATTGAAATTTTGAGCTGGTGAACCTGATGATGGTGTGAGATGAAAAGTCAGAGGACCACCAAAGTTATTAAGATCCACCCTCTGGGAAACATGAATGTCTACACAAAATGTCATGTTAATCCAACCAATGATTATTGAGATATTTTAATATGCACCAGAAGTGATGGGCTGACTGTCACTGTTCTGCCCCAGAAATCAGGTACAAAACACACTCTCTCTGCCCTGCTTCAGAATTTATTTTAAAATTGTACTGCTTCTCTTTAAAGTATAAATCCTTAAAGATCCCCTCCAGGCATGTTTTAACATGTATATAAAATACTCTACTTTGAATAACAATGTGTGTCTGATATGTTCTTTTCACAAAAAAGTTCAATTATCTTGTTAAGATCCTTGAAATGACATCTCCTCCTTCTCCTTCATAAAAATCCAGAATCTATGAATGTGCAAATCTATTTCATTTTAGAAATTTAACTGCTGGGCACAAGATGTCTCCTACTTCACTATAAAGTCCATTCTCAGTGTTTGCGCACTGGAGGCTTCAAGTTTCCACATCACACTTATGTAAGTTGAATATTGGACCAGGATTGGCTTCCAAACTATTTGTGATATCACAAATCCTGCTCATAGGCCCCCATAAAATCAGATTTTCAGTGAGCTCAGAGAAACTTTCCATTTTCAGCAGATGAAATGTGAAAACAGTCTTCTAGTGTCAAACTCTGCATATACATCATTCTGTACAATGAAGCTCAAACATCCAACTGTAGGAACAAGAAGAAAAACATATTTTTGATTGTAGGGGGACTTGGTTGATTTGGCGACACATGTAGTTACTGTGGTAACTTCAAGTGTGGTTTAATACTACAGTAAACACTCCTTGAGCAGCTACTTGAGATACTTGAGATCAGCAGTTGTCGTTAGCGCTAACTTTGGTGACAAATACATTGCGCTTCCTGTGATTGCTTCACAATAAAAGCCACACTCTGTTTCACCAGTTGAATGCTTTTAATTTGAAGCTGTAGCACTGGGAAAGTAATTTAAGACAGCTCTGATACTGCGTTAGGAGAGTGAAGATTAAACAATGAGGTTGATATCAATGAGACCAAGTTACAAACAGTGAGGCTGGATTACATGCATGCATCGTTTCTTGTGAATCCCTTGTGCGTGTCAAGGCTATTTGAATCTTGTCTCCGTTACTGCTATATAGAGAGCTAGACTGTAAATCCATTGAATAACTATTTCTGTAAAATGCCACCTATAGATACTACCAAAAATGGGGTTTGATTTCATGAAAATCTTAAACATTCTAACTTTAAGGCTTTGCTGCATTCTACATTGTGAAACCTCTCACTCCATACAACCCTACTTGTAGTTTGAAGTCTTCCGACCAGCTATTGTTGTCAGTCGCTAGGGCAAGGTTAAGGCCAGAGGGTAGCATGGCACTTGTTGTCAGGGCCCCACTGCTCTGGAACAGTCTTCTATTGGGAATCAGGCAAGCAACCTCAGTGTTTCAGACTTATTATAAACTGGCTTTGAATTAGTTTTATTCCTGCTTTGAATTCTTGTTACTTTTATTATATTTCTTAATTGCACTGTATTTATGTCTATTCTTCAAGCACCTTGTAACCTTTTTTTGGAGAGGTGCTACATAAATTAATGTAAATGTTACGTAGCCCCACATTCAATAATTAGCAGTGTTCAATAATTTAGATATATATATATATGAAAATATACAACATTTCTACCCAGTCAGAGTTATAGTTTCTTGATAAATATATCCATTATTCATGGCAGTTTAAATTGGGGCACAGAAGAAAGCTTTCCCTTTCTTAAAAGCAGTAGCAGTATATTTCCATGTTGCTCTTAACTAACTAGGTGCATTCCCTTAGGTCTTAAAGGAAGACTTTGGTGTGATAAGAAAAAGTGCAGCAAAAACACTCACTCTGCAAAAGTTGGAATGATAAACTTTTTCCACAGAGAAATATACAGGATTTCATAAATTAGAGCACAATGAAGTCTCTATGAGCTCATGTACCTTCTGAAAAGACTCGCCCGTGGGATAAGGGAGATGGGAGCAGGTTTTTGTATCCTACATCTCTGACAGAAAGCTTGCAATAGCTACACTAACAAGCAGACTTGTTTACCAGCCCTGAGGAAGGCCTTCTCAGAACACAGGAAGGACAATTTTGGTCCCAAAGCTTGGTCTCTGAACGCACGGTTGACTGCAAGGCTTCTGACGAAGCATATCAAATACAGGCGAGGCCCATGGGGACTGGAGTCAGCGTGCTGCCACTTTAGGCACCTGTCCAAATGCCTGGCACACACTCAGACAGTTAAGAGGTGCTCCTTATGCGCTAGGAGAAGATACCCAGTGCCAAGAAAGAAACTGCAGTAGTGATGAGAAACGCCAACACACTCAGTGAAATTCAACCTATATGTGATATCAAGCAGCAAGAGACCTCAGCTTGGGTAAGTGTGAAACATCCCTATACATCACAAGCAGAGCAGGCAAGTTGTAACTGAAATTCAATCAATTATGCTGAATGCTCTGCTTTGGACCAGTGCGTTTGTATCCAGAAGATCTTTAGTTTGTCCACTGTAACTCCTATACATGCTGACAATCTGAGCCTAAACCCAACCTTAACAAAGCAGTAATTTTAAGCCAAACTATGATCTTTTTTGAAAATGAACCAAGTTGTGTTGGTGCCCAAACCTAACCAAACTTTAACTGAAGTGTTATCACATCTTCACCCCAAAACTGCATTAAATTCAGGGCCCAGCCCCAGCCACAATGAGGAATCTGCTATGTGTGGGCCTAGGCACCAGCTGCTATGTGGCCATTCCCCTGCTAAACACCACAAGGGGAATATAGTATCTAATGAAATAAGAATGAAGAATCTAAACCCAGCAATCCACCTGATATGCAGTCAATAGCTGAGACACTCAACTATGCAGTAAATAATTCACTAACAAAGACCTCACCATTTGAACGGTATAAAAAGTAGATTTATTTGGGTTGTCGAGAGGGTTCAGGATTGGATGAGGATAGTGTATGGTGAGCTAAATGGGGGTCAAGGAGAGGGATGAAGGGATGAAGGGATGAGGGTTGAAGGGTGAGGGATAAGGGAATGAGGGTCGAGGGGTGAGGGATGAAGGGATGAGGGTCTGGGGGGAGGGATGAAGAGATGAGGGTCGAGGGGTGAGGGATGAAGGGATGAGGGTCGAGGGTCGAAGGGTGAGGGATGAAGAGATGAGGGTCGAGGTTGAAGGATGAAGGGATGAAGGATCGAGGGTGAGGGATGAAAGGATGAGGGGTGAGGGATGAGGGTCGAGAGATGAAGTGATGAAGGTCGAGGGATGAAGGGATTAGGGTCGACGGGAGAGGAATGAAGGGATGAGGGTCGAGGGGTGAGGGATGCAACTGTTGCCGTGGTAACGGCAGGACCAGAGGTGGCTGAAGGAAGAAACAAAAGAAGAATGTGCGGGGGTTGATTGTGCAGCCTGCGGACACAGGGATGAGAGAAAAGACGAAAAACATGAGAGATCAAACAGGGAGGGGGCAGGCATAGGGGAAGACCTGGCCCTGCCAGAGGGCTGAAGCAGTTGGCTACGTCATGACGTCATCAACGTGCGGCGTACAGGTGACGCTGGGCGGGGAACCCGGAAGTGAGCGGCCGTCCGGAGCGGTGGTGGAGGTGGAGGCAGAGAGGAGCAGGAAGAACCTGGCTTTGTTGTCAGTTTGGTGAAACAGGATTTGTATCCAGAGTTCAGCCTGTCCTTCAGCCGGGGCTGAATAAGTCTGGGCTCTGCTGCGGCGTTGTGACATCATCGGTGTGCGGCTTGCGTCGGCCCGGTGGCGGACAACGAACCCGGATGAGCGGGAGGATTTGAGCTGCCGGCGAGAGGACTGACAGAAGTAGAGTCTGCATAGAGATGGAAAGTTTGTCTTTATCATCGTTTCGTAGGAGTGGGACGACCGTCTCCTTGAGAGCTTGCCGGAGGTGAGCAAACATCCGGTTGAAGATGTGCGTTGCTTGGAAAACAGCCGTGTCAGAGTGGGCCATTGCGTGGATGTGTGTGGAGCATCTGGATCCCAGCCGATCAGAAGCGCAGCGTCTGGAGGGGAAGGGTTCCATGTGGATGTGGTGGTGAAGGAGATATCACGTTGGTACTGCTGGATCGAGTCGTGGGCGGTATGTCGCCAAGGAACGTGGATCACGGAGCACAGGCGGGAGGTAAGCGTTTGCGTTGCAAGCGTGATAAGCTAAGTTTGTGAGAGTGTGGCTTTAGATCTGACCGATGTACAGATTACCCCCCAAAACGAAGCAACATCTAGGGGGAGTTATGCTGCAAAACCAATTCTCTACATATCTGAAATGTGAGTGCTTGTATCATCACTGAAAGCAACATAAAGTATGTGTCAGATGAAGCAGGAAATTAGCCCAGTTGCCGCAGGACTTAATTCACAATCAATAGCATGTAGCCAGGGGAAGCATAAGAGCAGAAACTAAATGTTAGCAAGATATGACAACAAACAGATCAACAGGACTGTGACTGAGGGACAGCAGCTAAGGGAGAACCCCCAAGGCTCACACTTACTTTAGGAGCACAGTGATTTAAAAAAAAAAAAAAAAAAAAAATCAAGATTACATAATTACTACTATTTGGCCTTAGGGAAATTTGTCTTGGACATAAAGGCTTCCACATAAAAAAATACATACAATTATAGCAATAGACATAAAGTGCACAGCACAGACAAGTGCAGACATAAATTGTATTCAAATACGTGCAACACAGCCACTTATTTCACACACTCCTTATGTCCTGAGTTAATGAGATTCACTGTTGGAGGGATGAAAAAGTTCTTATGCCTATACAGACTTCTTGTCCTGTATTTAACTGGAACCCTGTAGCATCTACCTGATGTGATTGCACTTCAGAATACATCCCTTTCATTTTTAGATGACTGACCGCAAACAGCTTTCAGTGTGATAAATCATTTGAAGCTTTGAATGAGGTTTGATAGCATTTTTTTCTAAATTACAAAAGACAGCACTTAATTCATTTTTAAAATATTATTTAATGAATTAATTAATTAATTTGTATATATTTAATTTAGATTTTGAATATACATTGTAAAATATAAATAGCATCATTGGCTGTAGCTGATTTACTTTGGCACATGCCATATTTCACGAGGCTGCACCAGATAACTGGAAGTCCTGCATTGTGATAAATGTTTCATTCATAAACTGGGACTTTCAGTTTAACAGTGAGGTTCCACTCTTTGAAATCGACATGATGTAATTTATTAGATTGTTTTACTAAAGAATACTTCTCACTCTGCTGGAGTTGTTGAAACTACAAGAGCATGCAGTCTAACGCCTTTATTCCACCGGGCATGGCTGCGATGCAATTTTGTTCTGTCCTCTGCATAGTATCATTTCCCATCGGGAGCGTTTCAGAGGTGGACAGTTCTGCTCTGGTTCTGCTGCTCTGAGCAGAACCGGAGAGAAGAGAGCCACCCCTCCACCTGGAGAGGAAGCCAGGAACTGGGGCAGTCATGGCAGCAGGGGTGTCATATAAAATCTTGTGATTTTCCTCTTCCAAGATGAACATCTTGTTATCCATGGTGACAAATATCCTCTGACTGGTTGACTTCTGGCCTGGTGCCAGCGGTGATAATGTAATGTTGATGTAGTGATGTGATATATGATTGAGAGTCTACACAGGGTGTTTTGTTTGAAAATTGACTCTATGCCGTTCCTGTTTTGCTCCTCAAATCTAAAATAATTCAAACTACCAATACATACCAATATTTTTTATAAGAGCAACTGTGTGCTCACAAGGGGTTTTGCAAATGTAGGCCATTAAATGAGGACAAGTTACCAATGAATTAGTGGGGGTGCATGTCATTATATCCACCCAGTATCCCTCGGAGTTATATTCATATCGGATGATTCCACACTTCATGATTTACATCCAGTGCCAAACCAGGAAGCCATGATCTTTCCCTAATCTTAAACTAACCTTAAGTATATGTTAGCTTAGCATAGCTTAAACCTAAAGCCCAACCTTTATATGTCATGAGCATGATCTAACCTAAACCATGCCATAGTTTTCATGTGCAGATATTGTAGAAATAAATAATTTAAAAATGTTGGCATCAAACATTAAAAAACATTGTCAGTGAATTTAATCAAGCAGTTTGCAGAAGACAGTATACTGTATGAATAAAATTTAAAAAGTCGACATTCTTTTCTGGCAATAGGGTTGCAGCCATTACTACATATATAGTGGTAAGATATAGATGTGTAAGATGTGTGAGCAACCAAGCAAAGTATATGGACTCCTGAACATCACAGTTCTGAAAAGGCTTTTTGCAAAATTTTGTGTGCAGACTAGTCAAGTTCCTCCACACTAAACTAGGTACCGAAGATCACTGGCATGCTGAAAGACGAAAGGGTCTTCCCAAAACTGCCACCACAAAGTTGATATCACAGTATTCTATTACAATTACAATTTACAATTTATTTTAGCAGACACTTTTATTTCTAACATATACTTGTATGCTGTGAAATTAAGATTTTGCTGAATTGAAACAAAAAAAGAAAAATACACAGGTATGTGGACAGGGTTGCATTGTATGATGTATTTGTTTTGGAAGATAGGATGGTTAAAGGTCCAAGATTTTCTGGTATGTTAAACACAGCTGATGCAGTGGTGTTACCATTAGGGATGGTAACAAACCTGCTTTTAATCAGATCATCCAGATGATACTTTATTGTTCAACCCTCTTCTATTGTCACAGTAAAACCATGCAGACATCAGTTCTGGCCCATGTCTTTTGGGGTATTAAGACTAAGTTGAATATAATGAATAAACAGATGTCAGGAGAAAGATTCCCCTGTCAAAGTGTGTGAACCAATGAGAAAACCAGGATTCATTTTGATATATTAATTGCTATTGTCTGCTTTAAGTCAAACACAAGTCATATATTTAAAGAGAACCTCACACTTCATTCCTTATTTTTCTTTCTTATCCATGCATATTCAAAAAGACATATGAAGCCAGTAATTCACTTACAATGAATTGTATTGGACTTCAAAACATACATGTTACAACATACAGTATTCACAATATTTACAGTATTATACAACAGCAGAATGGTGGGGGGAGGAAGGGGTAGGGGTAAAGGGTAAGGAGTAAGGGAGGAGTATTGGGGGTTTGGGGAGGGTGTTCTGTTGTTTTTCAGTCTGTTCGAGCTACCCTCTATTCTTCTTTTTCTTCTTCTTTGCGTTCTTCTTTTTGTTCTTTGCATTCT